>NC_135225.1:6272192-6342192 GCF_052324685.1 Brachyhypopomus gauderio | reverse complement strand
TTGGGGGAGAGGGAGAGATATAGAGAGACAACGAATGAGAGAATGAAAAAGAGAATTAGAGAGAGAGAGAGAAAGAGCAGCATTAAGAGCATACACCAACACAAAATAGCCTTAAGTGGTTCCACTGAGGTGATAAATCTTTCTAATTCATCTGGTTTCAGAATATGCTCTTCCACAAGGAGAGCCTGCGCTAGCTGACCATTGTCTCCGTGTGAGAATGCCGTCTGTCTGTTTACTTATTCATGTCGTGAGAGGAGTGGATTTCACGGCTTGTGCCACATTGAATTTCTCACGCGGCTTCATGTCGACGCCGGCTATGCAGAAAAAGGAAGCGCAGCGATGAAGCCGAATGCTCTTTTTAGTACACAGCCTGACCTCCCAGCAGTACAATAGCGCCACAGCCCACTGTGCTCACGATGCCTCTAAGCTTTTAATATATTTCTTTCTGTTTGCAGCTCGGGCTGTAATGACTGGCCTGTGCTGTGCTGGGGGGGACGACAGCCCGGAGGAAATGTGCCGCTCTGCTTTTAATGAGAGCAGATCAGATCAATCGCCTCCGTTTTGCTCTCTGTCAGTGTGACAGCGCGTCTCAATAGAGATTATCCGCATGGCAGCGTCTGCAGTAAGATGCTCGGATGTCTTGTTTACTCTAGATAACTTTTTTTCTTTTTTTTTTCCCCCCGCAGTGTCCTCAATCTCGATCTATTATATTCATTTTCCTTGCAGGCATATCGAATGCTCGTGGCCTTTTGATACTAGCTCGGGCCTCTCCATTGGCGCCTGCGTAAACGTGCACTGGGTTTTCATGAAAAGGTAAGGAAGTGTTGCTTCACTCGAGTTCCTTGGCTGTCTAGCGTCAAGCAGAGCTGCGAGTGTCGTGAGTGTCTCGCTGCACTTTGCATCTCATCACCACAGCTGTATTTAGTAATCAGAGTCTCTCTGACAGGGACATAGTCCTTCCCCCTTCCTCGTGTGCCATCCTCTTTACCCCCCTCCTGCACCTGCTGTTCTCTCTCTCTCTCCCTCTCCCTCTATCTCTCCCTCTCTTCCTCTCTCCCTCACTGTTTTAAGACTAAAACCCAAACAAATCATTCATTTAATTCATCAGTGGACAGGGCACAAGTGAGTTCACCATATGGTGTTACTCTGAAAACAAATGAAGCGCAATGAAGCGGAAACACCTCTTAGTCTGATCTCATATCGCCATATTTTGGCACTAATGTATTACGGATTTAGTACCATTTTCTCCACTTAGCCATAGAAATAGGAGGTGCCCACCTTTCTGCTTAGCCATGTGCAGCTTAATCTGTTTAGCTAATGTCTAAATGCGCTGAGACTGTGCTGGAAGTATAAAGCTCTGAATGCCTTTGAATATCCCCACTGTAGCAGAGGCCGAGTTGGCACCACGCTAACATTTCACAGCACATTCATTCTTAGGGCAGGATTCGCAAACACACAGCACACACGGTGATTTCATTTAATACTGCATTTGCAATCCATAAAAAACAATCTGTACCATATCTCATTAAATTCACATGCATTGACTTTGTTCCTTATATTCTCGGTCTGGAATTTTAGACAGACTGAATGCATTTGCAATTACAGGAGAGCTATGCAAAAATACCCGTGGAGCAATCCGAATTCTACCGCTTGCTTTTTTTCAAAGGGGAAGAGAAACGTTATTCCAGAGAACATCTGTAGCATCATGTTCCCTGATTTCTTTTCTTTTTTTTAGGTGTTGCTACAAATCCATAAGGCATTGGTGTGCTCCACTGTTGAACCCACTCTGTAGTGCCTAAAGCAGCACATTAAGGACAATATAATTGACATTTTACTACTGCAGTGTCGCATGCAGTATAAAACCCCCGTGGTCAGTACATCCTTCTGAAGTATAATGCCCTTGTCATTTCCTTTATGTACACCTTCCACCAATTCTGCTATATTTATTTTAGAGGGTTGAACAGTACATGACGTTTTCGTTAGGTAGCACTACAGTGCTGATTATTTTTAAGTGCCATTACCATTTATAACAATGGACATCACAGAGGGTATGAAGTCTTATACAAATTGGTTAGCTGTCACTCCTGGCAACACTCTGTTAGATTGATGGCTTCCAAATGCAAATGTGTCTGTCAGTGTAATCATATGTTAGCATACTAATTTTGTAAGTAGTAATGAATTAATTCAGAGGAATCTAACAACCCATTTTGGTTGGATATATTTCCCTCATTATAAGGGAAAAAAAGATTTTTAAATCTAACTGTTCTTGTTTCTTTGGCTCTTATGTAACACCTAGATGATGGTGAAATGGTTTTCTTGGATTCCTAGATTAAATCTATTGTCAGAAATGTAATGGTCTAGACTAGAGGAAACACAGAGTACTTGTGCTAGTATAATGGACACATAATGCTTGGAATAAAAATTTGCTTTGTGGATATTTGCATCCTCTTCTTCATACTTAGTGGAATAGTTCCTCTGTGTAGACAGATGCACGGAAAATCGCAAAAGGGCAAATCCATCGAACGAGAGAAGCTTACAGAATTGCTTATTTGCACACACACACACACACACACACACACACACACACACACAATAATGATGAGCTTTAGATGGAGTCTGATTGCATTATGCAATATAGAGTCAAAATGCATTATTGTGCTCCAATATGCAAGCACAATGCATTTCTGTACTGCTATGAAAGGTAAACCTGCAGACAGACTGAATTAAGGGATAGAACAAACTCTGGTAGTTTGTTGAAACTGAAGAATATATTATGAAATCACTGTGGAAAGTGTCTGCCACCAACACTGCTAATATTTGACTTATTAAATGCTCACGGGTCTGGCAATACATTGAGCACAGAATATTACATTCTCATTGTGGTCTTCTGCAATAATCTTATGATCAGGCAATATGTTGAATTACTGGCTGTTTGTGTAATCTCTTAACGTCTTGAAAAGAGGAGAATGAGATTGTAGACTGTGTACTGACCACAGAGGACAACAGTTAGGCTTTGAACTGTTTTACTGGGCTCCTTTGACATTATTACCAACAGCTGTCATATTTTTCAACAAAATTCAAAATTCCTTTTGGATTAAATCATATAAAAATCCATGTCTCACTTTAATTATATTTTTTTCCCCTCAGACCTTCTACCAGAGTCATGGGAGTGTGCAATATTTTTGCTGTTCCTAGAATTGCACTCTTGACTGAGATTGATGATGTCATTTTTGGGGTCTGTTGGGGACATTCCTGCTAGGGGTCACAGCCTCAAGTGCCCCTACAACCACTAAAACATCCTTGGTGTTAATCTTCCACATTGTCTTCATTCCCTCTTTCTGTCCTTGTGTCTTTTCAGCTTTTTATATTCCTTCTTTTGATTTTTCCATCACATTAAAATATGCTAAATTCCACATATCATCTATCTACTGTTAGTGGTTCACCAATACTTTTTATTTGTTCGGATCTAGAGATTGACAGGGTTTTAGCTCTGTGGTTCTCCACTAGTCTCTGTGGTTCCCATTTGGATTTGATGATGTCAGGCTAGTATGACTTGCATATGTCTTGCTGTATGATTACTGCTACTGGTCGTGTCTCTTAGTGTATGTTGTCCATGCTACTGGTCGTGTTTCTCAGTGTATGTTGTCCCTGCTACTGGTCGTGTCTCTTAGTGTATGTTGTCCATGCTACTGGTCGTGTCTCTCAGTGTATGTTGTCCCTGCTACTGGTCGTGTCTCTCAGTGTATGTTGTCCCTGCTACTGGTCGTGTCTCTCAGTGTATGTTGTCCCTGCTACTGGTCGTGTCTCTCAGGGTATGTTGTCCCTGCTACTGGTCGTGTCTCTCAGGATATTTTGTCCCTGCTACTGGTTGTGTCTCTCAGTGTATGTTGTCCCTGCTACTGGTCATGTCTCTCAGTGTATGTTGTCCCTGCTACTGGTCGTGTCTCTCAGTGTATGTTGTCCCTGCTACTGGTCGTGTCTCTCAGTGTATGTTGTCCCTGCTACTGGTCGTGTCTCTCAGTGTATGTTGTCCCTGCTACTGGTCGTGTCTCTCAGTGTATGTTGTCCCTGCTACTGGTCGTGTCTTTCAGTGTATGTTGTCCCTGCTACTGGTCGTGTCTCTCAGTGTATGTTGTCCTTGCTACTGATCGTGTCTCTCAGTGTATGTTGTCCTTGCTACTGATCGTGTCTCTCAGTGTATGTTGTCCCTGCTACTGGGTGCTATATTGTCTCAGAGGCTCCTTTGTTTTGATCGATCTTTTAGCAGATCTTGTGATGTCATGATTTGTGTCTCTGTGTCCTACAGTCCAGCCATTAGTAGGATTACATCAGTCACCTCTGCTGTCTGTTGGTGGTACATTTCAGGAAGGGGCTTAACCTGCCATGGCACCTCCTCTGCTTCCATGGCGACCAAGTGCTCATTGGATGGTTCATTGGCAAAGAGGACGTTGACTCATTTGGCTGCTGTTTCTTTAGTGTATCTCTGCAGCCTTTGCGTGTGAGACTCCAGAGTTTCACTTAAGGCGAGTTGTCTTCATCTTTGTTTCCAACCTATGTTTCCAAGGGGGATAATGGACTTGTATTTTGTAGCCTAGGGACTCAAGCATGCGGCATAGAGCAGTTCATTGGTTTCATTAATGCTGTTTGATGGTGTTGTACTTATTGCTGGATTCATAGCATATATAGCATAAGGAGTATGCTGTAGTAAAGATGTAGAAGTGGAGAAACAGGTTGCTTCAGAGAGATGAGGTTGCTTGCATCATGAGCTGTGCAAGCAAACAACTTCTGAAGTTGTAGGTGGTGAAATTAGTTTATCTTCAAAACCGTAGATGTTTACATCATATAATTTATTCTGTTCAAACAGTATAGATCAGATATATCATCAATGCAGTATCCATTGCAGTAACATTAAAACTACAAAAGCTCACTGCTGATGTTCCAACAGAATGATCAGCAAACCGTTCTCTCTCTCTCTCTCTCTCTCTCTCTCTCTCTCTCTCTCTCTCTCTCTTCTCTTGGTTTCTGCAATATACATCTGATTACATCTCTTGCAGAAGATACAATAGATAACTCAGTAATGCATGAGGGCGAATGAGTACCATAGATATTATCTGACTGGTCATTTATCTCACACTTGATGAGCATGTCTTTGATGTTTTTGTCTCATCTGTAGGGGATTAGAGGAGAATCCTTAAAGAGGGGTGTGGTCTCTCCATCGTCCTGGAGGACTCTGAAGTATGTAAGTATAATATTAGCCAGTGTTTTCTTTGTAGGGTGATAAATGGGCAAATGAATTCTTGTTGTCTCGTTGGTCTCCCCCACCCCTCCCTCGGGTTTGTGTGTGTTTACGCATACGTGTGTTTGCGTTATTTCTTCCACCTGTCCCTCTGTCTGTGTGTTTAGCTGTGTGTTTAGCTGTGTGTTTCGTGCACGTTGTTTGCCAGTCTTTGTCTTGAATAAGTCCCGCCGGTGTGTGTTTTCCACTGCATGTTTGCCATTTAAAAAAGTGGGACTACGTACGTGAAACATGAAAGTGAAACTACACCCCATCACCCTGCCCTCATCTCTCACGTCACAGTTGTTCTTTACAGTATATTATTTATAGGTTAGTGCATCTATTCTCTGAACAGATCAAACACAAGCAAAGGCATAATTCATAAATTCTTCATGAAATCCACAGTTATAATAATATGTGCGCACGAGTGTGTGCGTGTGTCCTTCTTCAAAGTTAAAGCACTCCCAGTGACAGTATGTAGAAGTCACTGAGGCAGTGGACCTCCTGACACGACTCTATTTACCGGCACTGGTGCCCCCCTCTCCCACTCTGCTCTTTAATTACCCTGCCTCATCGATCCCTCCAAGCACAGTTCTCTCTCTCAGCACTGTCCCGCCCTGCCCCGCGCCCGGCCACCTGCCTTAATGAACCATCGCTCATCTGCACGCAGCCCCAGGGGGCAGAGAGGGTCACCGCTGTAGGATGACGCTACAAGTCATCAGCTCCGAAAGAAACTCAAGTTCACTTTTAAAGTTCACTGCTTTTCATAACTACGCCACACATTTGTATGTCAGAAATGGAGCTTCACTGAGTTATGGTCTTACATTAGATATGTACAGTAATTAAACGTCGACACACAATGAAGAGGAGCGTCAAGCAATTGACAGACAATACTGAGGGAGCGACTGGAACAAACATTTAGCCGTGCAAATAGTGGAGCCGATAGTAGGACATTAAACATTAACCAGTACAAATAGACATTAAACATTAATGCAAAATAGACAATACACTGAAAATGGAAGGTTGAAGTTTAGGTTTAAAAAAAAAGGAAAACATTTAAAAATATCTTTAAATTGACAGAGTGGTGGTGGAAGGCTGGGGGCAGCAGTTAACTTTGAGTTCTGGCCAAAGGCAGGTTGAGAAGGTTGGTGGTTTGGAGGTAGATCTTGTCTTTTAGGCAATTGTTGCCTTACTGAATACCCAGACGGCGGTAATGCGAGGAGCTCTCGGCTCAGGCGTGTGGGGCTCACAGGGATCCCGCACACCGTCCTCTCACGGCGTCTTTTCGAGATATTGGAGAGGAGTGGGTGTGCGGGGCCGGGTGCAGCCCCTCCGGAGGGCTTTGCAGAGTGGTGTGGTTAGGTTGCAGTATGTGCCTGTGAGGGGGCCGGTGCTCTTCTCAGAGGCTCTGCGGTAGCTGTGAAAGGCTCCAGAAGGCAGCTTGAACTTTTCTGACTATCCTGACAAAGCTACCTTACCTGCATAATGGTAAGCTGTCTCCAGGATACATGTGCAGTGTGCAGGAAGGCACTGGGAGTAAGTGATGGAAATGCACCCTGCATTTGTCGTACCTGTATCCTAATTGGTGACACATTATGTATTCAACGCTAATTATGTCACAGTTACAGTTCTGGTGCTCATTATATGTGTGTCAACTCGTAGGGCTGTGTCGTGTAGGGGTTTTAATGTAGTTTTTCTGTATTATTTCCTATGTTTTCCATTTCGCTCTGAAATTATTAGAGTTTGCAGGAAGGATTTCTGAGTTATATTTACTTCTTGGCTTAAAATATATTACAATTGGTACAGACCCTTTTAGCAGCCAGGAAGAAGGCAATTACCCATAAACGGTTGCAGACAGACTCCCTCTCCCAAATGCAGAAGATTGGGAGAACACTGAAAACAATATATAGAATATGGAATATAGAATATGGAATATAGAATATGGAATACATCATGCAGCCCTGACGTAAAAAAGATGCTATTAAGAAGAATTGGAGAAAATGGCTATATTACATCAATGCTTAATCTTACACTAACACTAACATAGAGTGCTGCTACAAGGTGAATTATGCCAGACCCTATTTTTGACCAGTATGATTCTTTCTTATGCTACCTGGCTTGGTGAAGTATTATGGTAGAATCTTGGAATACTGGAATTGTGACGGGCAGGGTGAGCGAAAATAAATGGAAGCGATCACGCCAAGTCTCAGGGAAATAGGATGGTTTAATATGTAAAGTGCGCAAACCAAAACCCGTGAACTGATCCGAATTAAGGATATAATAACCAGCAGTCAACTGGTACAAAGACAAGACATATATAGACGAACAAACGACCCTCAGGTGAGACGGATCGCGGGCTCCGCCCACCTGAGGGACGAACACAACGCCACACCCACAGGACAAGCTGCTGCTGTAGACGGGGGCGACCAGTAGGGGGCCGCCGTACCGTGACAGATCCCCCCTCCAAGCCGCACTCCCCTCCACCGGCTGTGCGGCCTACAGCAGCAGCACACAAAACAAAGGGGCAGGCAGGCAGGGACAAGGGACACACCCCCTGTAGTCCCGGAGCTGAAACACAAAACACAAACAGGTTAGCTCACCTACCTGGGCGGGACCCTGGACCGACTGGGCCGTCAACAAGACAAAACCACGCCCCGGTCGGTCACAGGGCCCTCACGCCCTAACCGGCCTTAAGCCGCATAGCCCCACAGGTGCGAGGACGGCGGGCCACGGCTCCGTGTCCGTCCGGAGTGTATGTGTGCAGGTTACCTCCCTGGGGCGTGGCTAAGTCACCTCCTGGACCTACCTCCTCCCGGAGCTGGCCCCTGCCTTCTGCTAGGGGCCACCCCAGCCTCCTGGGGAGTCAGCCCCAGCCGGAGCCTGACTTTACGAGGTGGACTCCTCCACCAAACCCAGGAGCGCCAGAGACCGAGGCCCAGAGCACCCTTATCGCGGGCTGGGGAACAGCCCCCAAGGGCCTCCTGGTCACCCCGAGCAGGAGGGAGGATCTCCATCCTCAGCAGGAGCTCTTCGGACCAGAGCCCTATCGTCCCCAAACATCCGGGGGCCCCAGTCCTCTAGGGAGGGGCTCTTTCCGACCGGGCTCCGGTCACCCTACAACATAAGGGGGCTCCTGCCAGCTGGAGACCCCCACAAGGTCCAGGACTGCCACGATCTACCGCCAGGGAGAAGCACCTGCACATAAAACACAAAATGCACACACACACCCACACACACCAACACAAAACATAGACGCGCACTTACCCTGACCATCTCGGCACCCCGCTTCCGGGGGGAGGGGTCTCCATCTCAGCAGGAGGGGACACCAAACAACTCACCTGATGCATCAGGAGAGGGGCCCCTACCGGCTCCGGAGAACACCCTTGAATCCCTGGTCAGGGCCTCCCTTAGGAGCGACGCCCTCCGTGCCACTCCCCGTAGCACGGGACCATCACTGGTCCACCCCCACACACACACACTCAAGGGGGAGGAGCATGTGTGGAATTACATTCAACAGTTCACAAGCACGCTAAAACAAAACGAACACAAAAAGACAAAATACAAAAGACAAATGGACAGGACCAACACACGCGCGCTCTGTAAATGGTGACGCAACCACTCCGGCTCGCAGTCGCTCCCCAATTCCAACACGGAACACATGGGGAGCGAGGCGACAAAAGCGAGTGATACTCGCGTCACGGTTCACAGGGACGCGTCTCCCCAGCTCGCAGTCGCTCACAACATACAAACGCAACACAGAGAGCGAGGCGACAATGCCGAGAAGCACTCGCGTCTCACACGCACAACATTCAAACGTGTGTGTGCAGCACGCTTCGGTCCCGCTGTCCACACACACACATTACGACAAAAAAAACGAAACGCACATCCATAAAAGAGGAGCTTTACGGGGGTAACGGACTCCAGTCCTCGCCGTGTTTCAAACAATACACTAGATAAACAAACATTTAAACACGGCGGGACGAGTGGAGACCGACCCAGCTCACTCTCATATGAAACATACAACACCACGCAGACAAACACTTACCACGAGACATGACCACGAACGAAGGAAAAAGCAAAGGAGACTGGCGGCTTCCGAAGGTGGCTGGTTATTCTGTGACGGGCAGGGTGAGCGAAAATAAATGGAAGCGATCACGCCAAGTCTCAGGGAAATAGGATGGTTTAATATGTAAAGTGCGCAAACCAAAACCCGTGAACTGATCCGAATTAAGGATATAATAACCAGCAGTCAACTGGTACAAAGACAAGACATATATAGACGAACAAACGACCCTCAGGTGAGACGGATCGCGGGCTCCGCCCACCTGAGGGACGAACACAACGCCACACCCACAGGACAAGCTGCTGCTGTAGACGGGGGCGACCAGTAGGGGGCCGCCGTACCGTGACAGGAATACTTGGAATACTGGTTTATTTTATACTATAGTTTGTAATGGTGTGTGGTATAATGTTACTTGTACATGTAACTTACTTTTTTATTCATAAAAAACTATTTATTAAAGATGAACTTGAATGTTTAGAGAGTTTTGGTAATTAAAATTTTTTTAAACATTTACATTTACATCATTTAGCAGATGCTCTTATCCAGAGCGACTTACAAAGTGCTTTGCTTCTGATCACAGAATACATCCTAGGAAATAGTACAGATAGGCCAGAATTCAAGATACCATTGAGTCAGACTACTACTAAACTACAGGAGTCAATGTCATTACCTAGTGTTTTGGAAGTTAGACATTTGCCAAGACGCACAAATAACCATAGACAGACATACAATTTAAGAACAACGGCAAGTGGTACCAGCTGAGTTAGTGCTCTGGTAAGAACTCAACAAACAGGTGAGTCTTCAGTCTACGATTGAAGAAAGCAATAGACTCTGCAGTCCTAGCAGCTAATGGAAGACCGTTCCACCATCTTGGAGCAAGGACGGAGAATAGTCTGGAGCTTTGTCTTCCATAAGACTTTAAGCATGGAGTTTCAAGTCGAGCCAAGCTTGAGGTTCTAAGTGTTCGCTGTACAGATCGGCTTAAAACATATTGTATTATATTAAATATAAGAATTTTTGTATTCACAACCTGACTTTTTAATTTTTAATGTTGACTTACAATTTCAGTTCTATTGTTGGGAAAGATTTTTAGTTTTCTTTTGTTTCAGCATATGATGCATTTACTTTTGTTTTGTTTTAGTATCCAAAAATATTTTTGCCTTCAGTATTTTTAGATATTTTACTTGTAGTTTCTTATAACATCATCATAATAGCTGCAATATGCAATGCAATATGCAATGCAATATGCGCTAATGACTGTTCAGCACATTTGCAAAAGTTTACATGGAAACGTATATAGCAAGGTGTGGTAACCTAACCCTGTCCTAAAAACAGCATAGGGCCTATAAGAGCATTGGGAAAATAAGTAACTTGATGAAGCAACAAGCTTGTATGCAGTTAATTGCTTTTCTCTGTTTGGTAATAATGGAGCAGGCCAAAGAGGCACAGCTTTCATCTCCCTCTCCGTGTTCTGTTCAGGCATGCATATGGATAAGCCATAATGAGCATTCTCTCATCCTCCCACTCTTACAGTCTGTACTGCTATATTCAACATTAATATGACAAACCTGAACACTTTTTTTTGTGAGGAGCACACCCTCTCCTCTCTCTCTTGGGTTTGTCTCTGAGCGTGTCTCATCAAACAAGGAGATTTCAGTGGAAGACCAAGGACTGGGGAGGGGAACAGCAAAATTAAAGGAAAGTAGAACCCTGGCCCACTTTTAATGAAGGACTCTGATCAGTCTCGTCTTGGCTATGTCTCTTCTTCTCTCCACAGTTGCCATCGGAGAGTTTGTCTTTCTTCTTGGAAGAAGAGAAGGGGCACCTAGGGAGAAATAAGGAAACGTTTATGAGGAGTGATTTTACCCGGCTGTCCGTCCTGTGGGACCAGTGAGGAGATGAGGGGATGAATAATGAATGTATCAGAAGAGAGAGACAAGGAAAAGAGGGTGAAAATGATTAAGAGCTCTCCAAGACTGAATAAAATTGAATCCAAACCCTTCCATCCAATAAGGGCTCCCAGTCAGCTGTGGTTAAAACCCAGCCATTCTCGCTCTCTATGAAATCTGCAGAATTCTCTGTCAGAAGATGATGTGAGGATCTTTTCTTTTCTCTCTCTCTTTCTCCGTCTTTGTTTCAAACACTTTAACGCCTCATCAGAAGAAATGTGTCCATAGTGTTAGACCAACTGAATCCTCTTCAGCAATTATGCACAATGATGTACTCATTTAAAAGAGGTTGCTTCAAAACAATAACTTATCATGGCATTATAAACATAAGCTTATTTAAAAAAACAAATATGTAGAATGATGTGGTGTTTGAACATATGTTAGCACTGAAGCTGTCTCCATGACAAGCATTTCTAGAGGGACAGCATGGTCAGGCTTAATTACATTGCTTCCTGTTTAGGGGTTTAGGTGTGTTTAGGTGTGTCTGCTTTGCCTACTGATGCATCCTTATGAGAGTCCTACCACAGTACACCAACAGTTCTGCAGAGCTAATATACAGCATGGTGGAGGTACCAAAAAGGGCTTTTAACCAGCACATGCATATGATTAATGTGCCCACACTCGCAATCCATCGCTGCCACCCACTCCCGTATGCTACATTACCAAGAATCCTGGCAGGACTGCATGCTGAGATGAATATGGTCTCCCTTCCTTTGGGAATGGACGTAATGGCACAAAAAAGTCATATATGGGAGTCACAATGAAGTCTCAATATGAGTCATATTAATCACTTTTTAACTCAATTATGGACATTTCCCCATTACCTTCTGTTACATCCTCCATGACACGCCTTATGGTCAGACTCCTTGGCGTTATTTCACTTCCCCTCACGCTCTTATTTCTGTCTCTCTCTCCCCCCCCTCTCTCTTTCTCGCTCTCTCTCTTTCCTGCTGTCTTTGCAGAGTGATCCAGGCCTCGAGGGGCCGTTTGCAGCATGGTCTACTCAGACCGATGTTGTTTTAATTATGCTTCTCTGTCTGGACGCTGAAGAGTGATTGGATGCCACCATCCCCTACACCGTGGCCAAAAGACATGCCAGAATTAAACTCATTAAAACACTTTCTAATCAAATGCAGAGACAATAATAGCAAATTAATTCAAATTATTGAATCGCAGGAAGCTGTGACAGGTAGTCACTATAGGTTTTCTGAGTGTGACGTCAGGAATGTATATTCCCTTTACCTTCAGAACAGCTTCTTTAGGAGTAGACCAGGTTTTAGCATCAGGGCAATTATTTACTGTCTCCATCACAGGGGACGAGGTCAGTAAAACTACAGTAGATCAATTGTACTGAATGAAAAAAAAACAGAAGTTATATGATGGTTAAGAAGTGCTTTGTGGTATGCAACTCGCAATCTAAAATATATAAAGAATGTTGGGATGGTCTTAGAAATGATAAATTAGTTGGAAATATGAATGTGGGAGGTGAGCAGCTTGTGTTCTGCCTGTTTTAATCTGTCATTGTCTGCATTGTGTGTGTGTGTGTGTGTGTGTGTGTGTGTGTGTGTGTGTGTGTGTGTGTGTGTGTGTGTATAGGTATTGGGGGCGTTAGAGGGAAAAGTAGCTCACTAACTATCAGTAGATCACTCTGCTCAATAACTGTTGGACAGATGGAACTGAGAATCACATTACATCATGTTCTATTTCTGCTAGGCAATAGCCACAGCAAATTATTAGCAGTTTTGTATGCAGTTAAATGCACTATTTATTATTCAATCATTTCCTGCTTCTTTGTTATTGTGGTGTGAAGGTCAATGTCAAGGTAAACTTTATTATCCCCAAGGGGCCAATTTGTTGCACAGTTACACATTACAGGCGTTACATGCTTTAAGAATTATTGTGAAGGCTACTCATCAGTAAATGGAATTTATTTTTTAATTGGCTTGTCTTGACGAATATGTTACTAACATTGTATTACAGACTATTATGTTGCAAATGAAGCCGAATGTCACTGTCAGACTGGAGCCAGTTGCATTTACCAGAGTGTTCCTAGGGGGCAGTGCAGCTTCTCCCAGGTGTTCCTTAGAGGCAGTGCAGCTTATCCCAGGTGTTCCTGAGAGGCAGTTCAGCTTCTCCCAGGTGTTCCTTAGAGGCAGTTCAGCTTCTCCCAGGTGTTCCTTAGAGGCAGTGCAGCTTCTCCCAGGTGTTCCTGAGAGGCAGTGCAGCTTCTCCTGAGTGTCTCTGAGATGCAGTGTAGCTTCTCCCAGGTGTTCCTGAGAGGCAGTGCAGGTTCTCCAGGAGATGTGCAGCCCAGCCCTTTCCTTCCCCCCAGGATCCATCATACAGTCAACTACCGACACCCAGCAAATGCAGTCATTAAAAACTCTAATGATAACACAGCAATAGCCTCTGATTGACTCAGAAGGGGTCCCATGTGCCTGCTCTACACCTGATAGGAGCTGTATGGGTATAATGTATGTGTGTGTGTATGAGTAAGTATGTGGGTGGGTGGGTGTGTGTTTGTGTGTGTCAGTGTGTGTTAAGGGATAAACTGTCTGACTGCATTGTCAGGGATGTGTTTTAATTGGACAGATGAGAACTACAGCAATAAAGGTAGACCAGGGCGAGGAAGCCTGTGGGCTTGTGTTTTAATTGAGATGTAAATAAGAGGTTTCCAAGGACACCTCACATACACTGAACTGACTTTTAGTTATTGATGTCTACACATCAGTAACGCACGATAACCCACATAGTCTTCACTTGTTTCTCCTTTTCCTAATTACTTCTCTTTATTTAAATTGGAGAGGGAGTGCATGCTAATTGTGATGAATAAAGCATGTGTGTGTATATATATATGCAAAGACAGGAAAAGGAGTGAAGACTATCACAATGTCATGAACCAAAAACCACGCCGTTACTGAGTGTGGCTACTAAGAGGATTTGCATGAGCATTTTCTTAGTTCATGTCATTCAATCCACGGGCCGTGACACACCTCAGTCTCTATGCTCTTAATTTGTTTTTAAATGTCACATGTATGGTATATATGTATGAGGAGATGAGGAGTTTTGCATGTGAAATGGGATTCAGCAAACATTTTTTTTGTTTGTTTTTCAGTGGGTAATTCATTACAGAGTGACACTTTGCATACTTGTGTTTTCTGAGCAGTGACCAGGTCTCAGCAGAGCACAGCAGGTGTTATATATACGCTCAGCCTGCTCGAACCCAAACCACCTATGAGGGCGCCGATCATTGTTCATGGTTTTTATAAGCGACTGCGATGCAAATCTCCAAGCTGTTCAAATCAGCCATGGACTTGTTAAGCAGTACACAGTGGCTTCCATTTATAGGAGACTAAAGCACAAACTGCTTGAGTACGTTACGCCTCGCACACCTCGAAATTCTGACGGCTCGGTTCTTCCCCTCTCTCACTCTCTGTTACTATGGCAGTGAAGAAGGGAGTAGGATGGGCTGCCTGCCGGTGTGAATGTGCAACCGCTCTCACCTGCAGTGGAGATCAAACTTTGTGGCATGAAAGGCTGTTTGTTACCTGTGCCAAGCTGTAGTCACTAGTGTACACAGACGGCGTAACTGTGCTCTCTGTAATTCCCCTGCTACATTCATAATTGTTTGCGTAAGGTTAGTAAACTAATAAACACCATCTAGACTCGCATGAGTGTGTCTGCCGCACGACTGCAAGCATAATCTTCGAGTGCTGGGCTTGTCACGTTTTCAAAACAGACCTGTCATTGTTTGGGACACCAGACGATGAGCTGGGCACACCTGAGCTTTAACGCTTTCTTAAGCCGTCACCGCGGTGAATCCATTGACGCTAACCTTCCTTTGAGTCTCTCTAATTCGGCACTGTGTAGTTGCATTGATCCAACAACGGTGTCAATAGCTCTCAAATACTGCAACCCATCTGAAAAGGGGCCATGGAGCATGAAGGAGGAAGCACCTCTGAGGATTTACTCTCAACACAGCTACTCCGCCCAGCTTTAGCGACGCTAGTCCACTTCTGTCGATTCCTGGTGTATTGGGTGTGACTTTGGACCAGCGACTTCCCACACACTTTAGTTTTAATCACCAATTGTCCGGCGGGAGCCGATGCTCATGTGTCCAATCAGCTCAAGGTTGTGGCTGGAGGGCGGCCCTTGGGTACACAAAGCCCTTCCGACGCCTCTCGCCATCAGTCCCGGTGTCCTCACCTTATTGGTCCAGTTCCACGGTGCCAGGGAAGGGGGGGGGGGTGTTGACGCTCTGAAAATTGCATCGCAGACACGCAAGGCTGCCGGCCACCACTATGCCCCAACGCTCCACCTCTGCGGAAGCCCTGGTGACCTGGAAGGCTACGCTGTGAAGCATGACGGAGTTCTGGGGCATTGGGGAGAAAGTGAGAATTAAGAGTGGACCAGGGGGGATTGGGAGCACCCCCGCTTAGAGTCACGTTCAAGGTCTGTGACTAGCGCTTGTTTGGCCAGGAACAGTGGGGATGGAGCCCAGGATGGGGGTCACTTTGGTCTGCCTTTGTCAAAGACTACCAGTGACATGTAGTAAAAAAAAAAAAAAAACAGATTCTTGTGGTGGGTGAGGACACGAGAGACGGGGAGAGAAGTAAAAGGCAACCTTGGGAGCGGAGGGGCAGAGAGCAGCATATGGCGTTTGAGTGCTCTCATTACACTCGCTTTCTCTGGCTCTTCCCAGCCCTCAGAAGAGCTCTTGAATTTGCCGCCACCCCTCGCTGCAACAAAAGAGGCCACGTTCTGTAAAGCTGCCTGAAAGTGAACAATTACCCTTTAAAATGGCTTTGAGTCGGCCACCTCGGAAACAAAAAGACAAGCGTCTGTGAGCTAGGCGTTAAGAAATGTCAGAACACTGTGACACCAGCTCTCAAGCGGAGGCCGTTTACAATGCTAATTCACAACGCTAGTTTTGCTAGTATCGCAGCCGAGCCCTCAGCAGGCTCAATATTTATCTCTGTGTGGCAGAGCTCCGAAGACGAAGCGGACATAAGAGGCAGCGGAACTGGGTGGGGTCTCTTTGGATGTTCCCCGCCCATTCCAGCTCTGGCCTCCTCTTTCAGACCCCCTAAGACGAGAGCTGATAATTGGTCAAATTCCCAGCAGGCAGTGGTGGTTTTTTTAATCTAGAGCATGTGTGTAATTCGGACGTCCTGCCTGGCACCGATAGGCCCCACCACACCTGCAGCACTGCCTAAGCTGCTCAAAGGCCCAGCTTCAAAGGGCATGGGGGAGCACGTCCACGCTCTGTTTGTGTGTGTGTGTGTGTGTGTGTACATGTGTAGGAGAAAGTCAGTGAGTGATAAAAAGAATCTGTAATTGACAAAATATGATTACATTTGTACAGAGTGATTTTGGATGAAAGGAAGGTTCTTGAAAAATGTTTACGTCAGAGGGGAATGTGTGTGTGTGTGTGTGTGTGTGTGTGTGTGTGTGTGTGTGTGTGTGTCTGTGTGAGAGAGGGAGACATTGAAAGAGAGAAACAGTGACTGGAGGGTAGTGAGAGACAGGATAAGGAGATGAGTATGTATTTTTACTCCTCTGCAAATGAGAAAAAGGACATTTCGGATGCAGGAAATGTGGTTTTGGGAGAGTGAGGGGGTCACTGCCTCAGGATCTAGATGATGGCCCATATTGACTTGGCTTCTGCTCTTCCTCCAAGCTGTCCCCCCGGAGGCTTGATTACTGAAGACTCCTTTACCGGCCCGAGTCAGTTGAGAAGTGGGCTTAGTTTTTTAAATGAGCGTGTTTTGATTTATCCTTGTTTACTCCTCCCCAGCTGTGCTGGGAGTCCACTCACTGCGCTGTTTACATTCGCTTAGGGGGCACTCCATTTAAATGGCCTAACTCCCTCTCTTAAATGCCTTTTAGATGCACTACAAGCTCCATCACTTCCTCTCCCCTCACTGTGGGAGATGGCGTGAGTCTTGTGCTGTGACCGTGGCCGGCTCCCTCCCCTCTCAGAACCAGCCCTCTTCCCCCCTGCTGCTTTTTCCTCCGCCTCCCTCCCTGACACACTTGGTGCTTAAGTTCCCCTGTTCCGCTGTCTCCACGGTGACCGTGCTGACCTCTCTGCTGTATTGTCATCGGTCCGGTGCAAGGCTGTCACTGTGTGCGATTACGCTGTCACCACCATCAAACGGGCACGGCCGAACAGGGGCCCTTCCGGGACGCGTCTTCCTAATGAGCGATTGCTGCACTTTGGCGGGGTTTACTGGCAGCGTACGACCCATAAATGGAGATCCTGACCGGCTGCCTAAAGCAGCTTCTGCCAACAAGCTGCCAATAGATATCAGCTTGCATTATGAAATTAAAAATACGCACTTTCCTGGGCCGCTATTTCAGTACAATGCACCAAAGGGCACCCGAGCCTTCCACGTATCTTTGCGATAGCTGCAGCTGCGTGTGTCGTGTCGTTGACCCAGCGCTGCGGCGTGTGCTTCGTAGCTGTTGTCATCGTCATGGCGAGGTGGGTTTTTTATTTTTTTCATTAGTCATTAGGATGAAGAAAGGCAGAGCGCTTGACAAGTGATTCTCAGAAATTCTCAGAAACGACACGGTCACAAATCAATCTCATTTTGCAGTCTTTCAGCACTTTAGACCCGCAATGATAGTACAGCTTAACTGCTTCAATAAATCAATATGCATTTTCGCAGTGCGCTGTAGGGCTCTTAACTTATTCACAGGAATATTAGAAAAGAGGGAAACCCCACTTGACTTATTCCAAACTGGTATCTGTAGATAAAATGTTGCCTGACCTAAACCTGGGGATGGAAAAAGACTGACATGGTTTTTAAATCTATACTTTTGAATTAGGCTGACATGCTTAAAGAGGAATCAAGTTCAGAATTTTGGGAAAATGCTTCCAAACATTCACAAACAGGCACACACACACACACACACACACACACACACACACACACACACACACACACACACACACACACACACGCACAAACAGGTACACCCATGCACAAACAGGCACACGCATGTACAAACACACACACACACACACGTGCACAAACAGGCATATGCATGCATGCACACACACACACACACACACACACACACATGCCCAGTCCTGGATCAGCACTGCTCTGTTGCTCTTTAATTACACTGTAGCTTTCTCCCACACCTTCCGCAGCCATATTGATTGTCTTCTTCTCCATCTCTCCATGCTGAGAGGTCTTCCTCTATCTGTCCAACTCCTCCCCTCCCACTGTACCATACATTCATGACACACTTAAACCCCATGCACCACCCAAGGGAGAAGCCAGGACTGACATCACGCCTACCGAGTGGTCAATTAAAGTGGAGATCCATGGTATTAATGCTTTCACCCGTTAACCCGAGCGTCTGTCACCAAGTGAGGACCCACTCACCCACCCACTGTTCCATCCTGGTCCGTGTAAGTATGGAGCAGAAAACACACACACTCGGATACATTCAAAATAAAAGTCAGAATTAAATTCACACAGAGCTTTCCAACTTTTGACTGTGACTTTGTGACATCCAGCACCCTCTTTGACCCAGTGGGCCTCTCCTCTGCCTAAGTGGAGCCTGTGGGCAGCTAGGTGGCCATTAAACAGCAGACCTACCGAGTCTCTCACTGGGGCTAAATGAAAATATCCTCCCCGTTAAAGTCACTAAAATGGCAAAAAGAGATATAAGGAAAAAGGATGAGGAGAAACGAGTCAGGTGCCCCACCGCTCCAGCAGGTCTCGTCTCATTGGTCAGTGGTTTGTGTATGTGGGTGGTAGCTGCTTTTAGGGTGTTTCATGTCACGCACAGGAATATATCTAATGCTCACACTGTAGCACCACCATTGCTGAGACGCTAAGATATATGTCTCGTTTGACCTTCCTCTTATGCTTCCAATAAGACGACTGCTTAAACCATTAAATGCAGACGTATGAGCTTCACATGTTTTATAATTCTTAAGGCATTTGCATAGTTATGTGAGTACTGATCCTTATTCCTACTGATATGCAAATCCGTGGCTTCCATTAGCATAGGTCTAACATTTACTGACAGGGCACTGAAAAAGCATGATGGCTCTTCTCTGAATATTCAAGATTCTGCCATGAATAAGGGTGCAATAATATATACTTGAACACATATTAACAAACAAACAAGTAAAACCCTTTGGCTGCTTATCAGCCATATCATTAAGCATTTAATAACTTCACTTGCTAAGAAAAACACACAGTGCATCTAACAAGAGTCATAATGTGGCTTTTGCTTCCTCAGTTCAATGTGCATTATAATGTCTTATCTAAATTCAAGTGTCTGAAAGGTAATTAACACTGCAACACTTGTGCATTATCATTTTTGTTATTTGTTAGGTGTAACGCATTAGTGGGGTGTGCTTTATGTATTCCGCTGATATGACCCACATTTCAGCAGGAGGATTATTAAACATCTTCTTTTTTTTCCTAGACACCAACAAATCACAGCTGGGAGATCTTGGCCACTGCAGTTCTCATTTACATCAGAACACAATCAATTACAAAACACACACAGCTGAGCTCTCTGGTCTCTGGGAGACATCGTGCTCTTAGGTTTGTCAACTCTTTGTTGGCCTCAGAACTGCAATGAAGTTTAATTAACTGGTGTCATGTGTGCATATGGCATTATTATGGAGTACATAGTTCAGGACATATGAGAATTGTTAGACATCTCTTCTGTGCTATGCCAGAGGGGACATTTTTGGAGTCGTGCGATGTGCTGAGCAGTACACTGGACACGGCAGGACATGACTTCATCTATAAACACATCTTTGTTCTTTCACTGCTCCCAATAAATGTCTGTCCTGTCCTGTTAAAACGGCTGAAATAAGACTTCATCAACAACCAAAACCTCTGGCCCCATCTTTAACCTTTCATAACTAATGTATTCCTTTTAGGCAATACATTTAGCAAATGTCACATTTGTTCTGGATTCTTAGGAGGCAGGGTGACTTTGTGAATTTGGGAGGCTCTGAGAGAGGCTGTGTTCAGACATCATACAATATGTGCTAAATGTGTGTGTGCATGTGTGTGTGTTTGTGTGTGTGCACCTTTTGGGGGGGGTGAGTGTGTTTGTCCAGGAGATTATTACCTTATACACACTGCTAGGGGATAAAGCCTGCAGCAGACAGCGTTCTAATAACATTTCACTTTTATCAGAGGAGGCTAAGGCACAGTTGGTGTGTATTTGCTTTCTAAACGTCAGATCGCAGCTCAAATGGAAGCGAACATCAAGTGGCAAAGTAAATTGGAAACTCTTTTTTTTTTCTTTAAATCCCTTGAAATCTCAGAGTCCCCAAAGTAATTAGTGTCCCAGGCAAGAGGGGACTCGGGGGAAGCCCCTCTTCCACCTCATACTCCTCACCTGTCCCCACACCTCACACCACACACACACACACACACACACACACAAACACACACCTCACAGACGGGCACACACACACACCTCACAGACACACACACACCACGTGCACACACACACATGCACACCCACACACACGCACACCCGCACACACAGTTCCTGCTCCTGACAGCCTAAAATCATGTCATATTCTAATTCCACATCCTTGGCTTTCTATAGCATAGAGCATGATAAAAACCCATGTTGTTATACCAGAAGACGAACACACGAAGGCATGCAACCCAGCTTTTCTGTCCCAGGCTGAAAAGGACCAGCACTGTGTACCACAGTGTCCTATGCCTGTGGCTACTGCTGCATATACACCCCCCCCCCCCCCCCCCGTCTGCCTGAGGAGACAGCTAGCTCTCTCGATAAAAACAGACTAGAGTTGCTACTGTTCTCAGTGACACATGTCACATAAATGATTTTGCCCTCCCATTGAATGTACAGTGTTGACAGTGTTCACAGTGTCTCTCTGGTCAGGTTAGAGCATGTTAGCTGACCTTTGCCTTCTGGTTTGTCGGTAATGCCTGTCATGGTGGGAATGGGGGACCCAGCAAGACCTTTTTGTCTTGTCTGGGGCGGGTTTTGCCCCGGGAGGAACACGGGGACGTTCCTGATTTAGCAACATCTGGTAAAGCAGTTCTGCAGGCCAAGTCAGGACATCCATTAGGGACAGGGCCTTATCTCCACCCACCCCACAACCTGCCAGTCAAACGACACAGCCGCCATCTTCAGCCGCCAGTTCCTCCTCTCAATTATGTATGACACAGATTGGTTGTGGCTGCCTTCATCAGGCAGGGCAGGCTACACTGCATCGCCTTGTCTCGTGCTTTTGCGAATAGTGCCGTTCACATTTCAGGGCCTCGTAATGTCATGGGACAATGTGGGACGGAGGCAGGAAAAAAAGAAAAAAAAAGAGACAAGACTCCCATCCTGGTGCGTGTGAAAGTAAAGAGCAGGATTGAGAAGGCTTCAGGCTGTTGATTCGCTCCAGGTCACTGTCTGCCAGCGTGGGACGCATTTAGAAGCATGTGTTCATACACGTGCCTGTGTCTCTGTGCACGGGCTACATCTCAATCAGTGCTGCCCCATTGTCTCTGCCCGATGTGCTTTTTTGCCCCGGGTACTTCACCCCACTTCTCTTTCCTTTCTCTGTCTCCTCATATCCCCTCATTATTACCTCCCTGTCTGTTCCGTTCTACCCCGACATCCCTTCATCCCTGTTATTATCCCCCTTGTCTCCTTCTCCCTCGGTTACCATAGAAATGGCTCAATGTCCATTTTGGCACGAGTCATAGCATGTCCTAAAGATTGCATGCAGTCTTGTTTGCCTCTTTCACCACCTCTCTCCCTATGTCCAGCTCTCTTTCTTTTCATCTCCTCTAGCCAGATTCCCTCCCTCCTTCTCTCCCTCCCTCCCACCCTCCCTCATTCTCATATTCATTCGCTCTTTCTTCTGTCAATGAACTGATTTCTTTTTATCCAGGAGCGCAGCAGATTAGGAGATATTGTATCATGGCCAGGACAGGCAAAGCCTCTTTCTCTCTCTGACATCTAATTAATGGTAATCCTTTAATCTGCAGCTTGTAGTGCAGACCTCTTGGTTGCTGTCCCATTTGCAGTCACAGAAGCGAGGGACGAGGACGGAAAACTCCTTAAAAGGGGGGGGGGGGTCTTCCAGCAGCTCAACAACCCTGCAAGCCATGTTTGCAGATGGGCTTTTTGTAATGAAGGTGTGCTGATGGGTTTTTTGGCCTGCTCTTTCACAAAACCTTTCCTCCTCCACATTTCTGCAGTAGGGTTACCTTTTTCTTTGAACATAAATGTAAAAAAACAACCTTTTGTGATATATTAATCACAGAAGCTGACAGTGTTTTTGACATACTGCGCATACTGTACATGCAGTCTCCACATACTACACATCGTTTCCAAATGTTCTTATACTCTCTTTCCATCTCTCTCTCTCTCTCTCTCTCTCTCTCTCTCTCTCTCTCTTTCTCTCTCTCTCTCTCTCACACACACACACACACACACACACACACACACACACACACACACACACACACACACACACACACACACACACTCACTCCCATAGTGCTCATATCTGCCCCAGCGGTAGTGGGGAGTTGACACAGAAATTTACAACATTGCATTTGCACGGTAGACTTAGTCATAATTTCCAACGGGGGCACAGGAAGCAAATCTTCCCATCTTAATTAAGTTAATTAATAGATATAAATAATCACCTTCAGATTGTGTTCATTTGTAAAGCAATAACGCCTGGGCGTAAAGCTTCGCCTTCGGTCCCTGTCATAAACAGTATGTGGCTTCACTTGTTAACTCCTCCCATTCAGGTTTCTCCCTCAGTGTTGGGCATGAGCACAGCATTGCTGCAGCATCTGAGCAGCGTTGAGGACCAACGCTGGCTCCTCTGCACAGCCACAGGGCTCGCTGTTACATCACTGTCTTTTATTTTACTAGACAGACTCAAATACGGCCCTGGCACCCTTGCAGTGGGCACACTGTCCTCCCAGAATGCTGCAGCCGCAACACAGACAAATATATAAAAATAGACAAATATATAAACGACCCAGCAGAGCCATCTGCATGGTATAATTCATTTGCAAAGCAGGCACCTTTATCTAGGAACAATTTGCTCCCAAACACTACCTCGTTTTGCCTCCACTGTGGGTGGATAAATCAATTAATGGTCACAGGCAGTGATCTCTGCTCGGGTGTGTGCCTTCCTCAGTGTGGGGACAGTTCATTTCTGTGGTGACAAAGACGTAGGGCAGAGCTCAATAGCGGCAGACCGAGCCAAGAACCAGCCCACCACTGTAATGGATCTCATTGTCCAATTAGAAAGCCTGTGTTTACAGTGTCTTTTTCTATTAGGCCTTTCCTGACGTCAGCCGCGCTGACACGTCGCACGACTGGCCAATCTGTGTGTTTAAATGTTCAAGTGTTCTGTTGGCTTTTTCCGAATGAATTCTAAATAAACTTCAGGACATCCTGCCATTAGGAAACATCACACCAGACCTGCGTGGCAAGAACCTTACACTCGCACACTTCCTTTGTCACACACACAAACACAAGCACACCGCCACACGCCAGCCTCCCAACTGAGTGGTGATTAATGCATTAGGCGCACGCCTCCACAGTGCAGTGAGTGTGTGTGTTATGTGAGCTTGTGTGTGTGTGTATCTCTTAATCACACACTCCGCATGTGTAATTAGCTCCAGTCACTGTGGTTGATGAATGGGAGCATCCGGCCACAGCCGTTCCCGCACTGGTACTGTGCCCACTGCCACTCAGAGCACACTACAATCTCCTGTGCTGGGCCTGGCAGGTGTGTCTGTGTGTGTGTGTGTGTGTGTGTGTGTCAGATGATCACCAGGGCTGAGTTGTGATGATTTCATTAACCTACTCTGGAAGCGGGAGTGTTCTGCGGTTGTTCGCCATATGTGCGCTGAGCACTTCCAGATGAGGGATTTGGTGTGCAGGGTCCTTCAAGGCCCTCGTTTGGTTCAGACTTCAATAATGCTCGAGGACAGATGTAATCCGCTGTGTTTCGGTCTCACGTTACCACGAGGTGTGGGGTGTTTCATCCTCCGAAATGGAACTAAACTCAAGCTGTTTGGATGGCACATGTTTGCGGGTTGCGCATCGTTAGCGGTGTGTGGAACACTGTAGTTATCACCGTAATGAGCCAGTCGAACCATTCTCACACGGAAAGTGCTAAACGAGTGGAGCCATTCGCACCTCGGAGGCGTGCCGGTGTGAGCCGGCCGTCCCAGTCCGCCGCACGGGAATCCGGGAGCCGCTGAGAGTTGGTCCGGATGGAGTTGGGTTCAGGTTCCAGTCGGGGTGGAGGGTGGGGGCGGTGGTATTGAGTGGCCAGCTGGGGTTAGCCAAAGCTTTTTTGCGCCCCAGTGCACCCGGCACATTTCAAATTAACCCCGCGCGATCCGCAAGCCGTCCGCCGGGAGCCCCGGCTGGGCACCCACCTATAGACGTTCATCACAGGACATCCATCGCTCCCTCCATCCATCTATCCACACTCCTCTGACAGGAGGAGGAGGAAGAGGAGGGAGGCAGGGAGGAAGGTGTGAGTGCTGAGCAGGAGACCAAGCCCCCCTGTGCAGCTGAGGAGGAGGGGAGGAGCACACACCAAAAGGATCCCTGGTGGGTGGGGGGGGGGGGGAGTGGAGGCTTCTAAATGCGCTCATTCTCTCATCAGCTCAACTCCGCCCGTCTTCAAGAGCCCCCACCATCCCCACCAGCCTCCAGCACGCACGCCTCTACCTTTGTTCACTGTTCGCTCCACTTCTCTCTAGACATTTCGCTTCCTCCGCTCTCTTGCTGTTGTTGTTTCTTTACACCAGGCGGTGTTGAAAAGACTAAAAATATATATGTGTTTTCCAGAGTCTGGTCCCCATAGGAACTCCTGCAGGAGAGCGAGATAAGGATCATGATGCTATTCACATAAAGTCCAAATCTTAGTCTGCGCAAATAGTCCCTGTAAGCCTATTGCTGGAACGAATGATGTAATCACTGGATTATCGATTTACAGCCCAGAATAAAAAAAAAGTACATACATTTGGTTAATCTCATTAAAACCCAATCCCTCTGCCTTTATAAAAAATGACTTATCCAAAGTGATAAATTTTATGGTTTGTTAGGGTCTGATGACTGTGGGTGTTTCTGAAGCCTTCAAGAAAAGTACTGACTGACACAGAAAGAAGTGGTGTCCCAAAATAAAAGACAAAAGTATATTTGGTGGAGGAAGTGACATTCTAGTGACATTTGGTGGCTTACTGGCATTTTAAAAGACAGATGAGGGCCAGTTACAGTTCAGCTGAGCTTAAGATGGGCTTTCCACACACTGCCTTCACCACACCACCTTTATCCTAAAGCACATGTATCATGTATGGCGCACAAACAGTTCTGTTTTTTCTTTGATCCTTCTTCTTTTTTCTTCTAATTCTTCTTTCACCTGTCAAAATATAGTCTTCCTGCTTCTCTCTGTGGATATATGATCGGCAGGTACAAACGCAGGTTCATCACTCTTGAAACTCAGAATCCAGTGGAGCAAAGAAACATAAACTTTTAATCAAGACTGCACAAGAACATTTCTTTTCCCTCAACCTTACATTGTCTCCATCCTGCCCCCCCTTCTTTCTCTCTCTCTCTCTTCCTCTCTTTCTATATATCTCCCTCACCCTCCTTCTCTCCTCCCATCAGGGAGCACTCTGCTGGAGAGGAGCATGCCCCACAATTGTCCTCATAAATTGGGTTCTGTGTGGAGGACAGGATGGTGGGGTGGTGGGTGGTGGCCGGTGGTGGTAAGTGAGCAATAAATAACAAAGGGTTCCGATGCTGGCACCACGTTTCCCACCATGCAAGATTACCCAGGCAGCCCTGGGAAGAGCACATGTGTCCCCATAGTGATGAAAGAAGAGAAAAGATGTGTGACATGCTGTCATGGCCCCAGACACCACCCCCCCCCCCCCCACCTCACCTCACCTGGGCTGGGGCAGAGCTATGGCTAACCACTGGGACCATGAAGATTTAAATTGATGAGCATCTTTATTTCTGAGTAAAAGAAGCTGTTTGTCGCCCACCTTCTGTAATAACCGATTTCTCACCAGACATTTCTAACTGCCGCCATTCTTCATTCTCTCTCTCACTCTAGCAGACATGCACACACTTTCATGTTCACTCTCATCTGGCACACACACACACACACACACACATACAGCCACACACTTTTACCCTCACTCTCATTCTCTGTTCAATCTCTCTTAGCTTTCTTTTTTCTCGTATTGATCACACATTTATAACTGCCTGCCCATTCTGACTCCCTCTGTGCCATCAGCCATTTCCCTGGTTTTGTCCGCTCTCTGGTCATTAAAGACAGACACTTTGATTGTGACACGCCTCTTCTCCTCTACGCGCTCCCTCGCTCGTCGCCACTTCCCCACTTCTCATGTGTTTATTTCACATTTTTCTCCTTTTTGGTGGGAGAACACTACGCCCCTCCCACGCACCCTTTCCTTGTTTTTCACTGTTATTCTTCTCTCTCTTCTCGTCTTCTCACAGTCATAACAGAACACCTTTCACACACATCCATACCTGCCAACAGATACGTTTTTTTTTTTCTTCACTTCTGGTTATCACCTCCTGCTTCCTCACCTGTCTCCATCACTGGTATTTTTTTTCCTTCTTCACTCCTTCACAAATTCTACGTGCATGCCTCCTTCTTCCCCCAGTTCCCGCTCTATTCTCCCAGTTTTATTTCTCGTAGCCGGTGCCCATCATCCATTCTGACGTCGGTTCCTCTGTTGTTCTTCTCCGGTTGTCTCTGCTCGTTTGTCCTTCGTCTCTCCATGTCTCCGCCAAGGAGCCGGCTCCTTCTGTGTCTCTTACGTAAGCGTCGTCTCGCAGGTGATGGCTGTGTGACATGGGTTGATTGATATCACGAGGTGGTGCCCAGATGCGGCGGAGCAGAGTCACCTGACACGGTGAGGACGGCATCTTGCTTTTGACTCGCACCTCCTCGAGATCTCCGAGCTGCGTCTCTTACAGCTCGCAGTTGTGACAGCCGGGAAAAACGAGACATATTTGTTTAAGAGGAATGCTATTGCTTGTTTTCCTCTGACGAGCCGAAAATAATTCACGTCGCTAGACCTTGAGAAACCCCCCCACCCCCCCCACCACCCACCCCTCACCCCCCACCAGACACCTGTCACGTTGCAGATAATATTCACTAACAATCCAGTGTCTTAGCATTGACTGTTATCCAACATCTCACAAGCTTACCTACCGTTAAAGAATCTCCATACCCTATATATTTCAAAAGCATATTGAATCGATATAATAGTTTGATGTATACCCTTTTGGAGTTCATTGATTGCTGTTCCCTTTTGCAGCGAGCGCACTGAGGCTGGATCTGGTGTGTATTGACTGTGGTGGTGTTGTGATATGACGAGCTTGGCCCACGGCTCCACTCTGACGCACCGTGGGCCGCAGCTATTGACCCTTCTGACCTTCCCGAGGCTCCATTTCCAACGCGCGGCCCCTGATAGCGCAGAAGCTCAGACGCCGGTTCCCCAGCCTCGCACTCCAGCCACCGGGTCCGCGCGGTGCTCCTCACGGCCGCGCCTGGACTCCACCGCCGCCTGCCTGCCCTCCCACCTGAGCTCACGATGGATTAATAACGGTTGAAGCAGGTAAATAAAAAAGAGAAGAAAAGGAAAGTGAGGTCTCTTCACGACTGTTATTGGGGACATCTGCCTTATCAATGCTGACTAAATAAACATTCAGCAGTCTTCACAGAAACTTTTAGCGTTGCAGTTTGACCTGGTTTCCTTGTTTAACGTCTGGCAGTAGTTTTTGTGCTGATGCCCTCTAAAAATCATTATGGTTTTATATGGCACTAAAGGGTTTTCTAAAACCTCCCCCAAAAGTTTGCAATATATTCTTTTCATCACATTCTTGGGGTGTTGCTGCAATGGCACTACAGTGGAAGGATAGAGATATTATATCTGCTGTTCTCTGACACTTAATCTTATTACTTTGGTGTAGGTGTCCATAATGGGGTTTGAACCTAAAATCTTATGGTTATTGATTGCAGTAAATTTTCCCATTGTATTGCTGCCACAGGTCAATGCTCAGAATTGTTGAAACATTATTTTTCATCACTGGTTTGATGCTGTGGTTCTTCAGATCAAAATGAATTCTACAAAGTCACTTATGTGACTAGACATTGTGTTTTTGATATTTAAGTCATCCTATATATAAAAATCAGAAAACTGAATTCACCTGCTAATTATATCCATAAAGATAAAGCCCTTGACCTCTAAGCCTACTATTGAACCTGTCTGTCCTTAACAATCTATAAAGTCTTATAATGTTTTATCAATTTCTCTCTATCTCTCTCTCTCTCTCTCTCTCTATATATATATATATA
Organism: Brachyhypopomus gauderio; assembly: GCF_052324685.1. Taxonomy (NCBI): domain Eukaryota; kingdom Metazoa; phylum Chordata; class Actinopteri; order Gymnotiformes; family Hypopomidae; genus Brachyhypopomus; species Brachyhypopomus gauderio. Next base: position 6,313,501 of record NC_135225.1, on the reverse strand, counting down.
TGAGGAGTGATCCTATGTTTTGCTCATAATAGGTACTGGTTCTCAATGGTGTTCCCTCCCTCTCTTACTCTCTCTCTGGTTCCCTACAGGGCTCTCTCTCTCTCTGTGTGAATGACTCCGTGGGCTGGAGGTGACCCCGGCCCTATTAACCAGACCAACCGGCAGCAGCCCAAACACATTTGCCGAATGAAGCGCTTCTCTTGCTCAGCCTCAGAGCCCCTGTGCTTGCCTCCTTCCATCAGGAAACTGCCTCTCTTTTTCACAAGGCTCTTAATGGTTTATAAATTGCACGTAATGATTCCTGCTCTCCCCTGTGCTGAGGCCTTTTTTATGGTCTCACGGCTTTTGTGAGGGAGCAGTCTTACAAATGGGAGCTGGTAGCCAAAGCAGTGGGATATGGGCCAATAGCAGGGAGGTTAAACCGAGCTTTCTGCCTCACATTTCAGTACCTCTCTTCTCCCGTACTGTTGGAATGTGACGTGCTCTAAAGTCACGAAGCAAAGTAGACTGCAGGAGTTGGAGCTCGGGCAGCAGGAGTTTGGAGTTGGCAAAAAGAATGTTTCTTCTTGTACTCTAGTTGATGACATTGGGATGCTTTTGCCGCTGGGGTTCACGAGGATGTGACCAGCAGGACGAGGTGCTTGTCCCATGCTGTTTAAGGTTCATCACACTCAGTGAAAACATGCCCCATTTTCCCTCTCCTGCCACATGTGTGCCGAGAATGCAGTATTGTGCTTGAGCTTTAGCAAACGATGCCCAAGCTCTGTGAACTCTCAGTGCTGTAGTCTCTCTTTCAGCTTTAGTTGCTTTCTGCAGGAATATTTTTTGTGTTGTGGTGAAAGTGTGTGAAAGGGATGGGAGGGGTAAAATGATCAAAGAAAAAAAAAAGGCACAGGTAGTACATTTTGAAATGAAGGTTTGAAATCAGTTTAAATCATCATTCATTATTATTTCAAATAATTGCCATTTCAGATATCTTTCTGTGTTGTTACAAATCAGACATCATACTACTACTACTACTACTACTAATAATAATAATAATAATAATAATAATCATCATCATCATCATCATCATAATCATAATGATAGTAGTAATAGTAGTAGTACTAAGAAGAAATGTAAAAACATAAGAGGACCTGTATACCCTCGGAGCTGATGCCTGACTGAGGGACACTGGCTGTTCATGCTCTATCTGTCCACTGAGAGAAAGAAAGAAGAGATTGAGCAGAGAGAGAAGGATGAGCAGAGAGAGTGAGCAGAGAGAGAAGAGTGAGCAGAGAGGAGGAGTGAGCCGAGAGAAGAGTGAGCAGAGAGAGAAGAGTGAGCAGAGAGAAAGGAATGAGCAGAGAGAGAGCATAGAGAAGAGAGTGAGCAGAGAGTGTGACCAGAGAGAAGAGTGAGCAGAGAGTGAGCATAGAGAAGAGAGTGAGCAGAGAGAGTGTACAGAGATTAGAGTTAGCTGAGTGAGAAGAGTGAGCAGAGAGGAAGAGTGAGCAGAGACAGTGGGCATAGAGAAGAGAGTGTGTAGAGAGAGAAGAGTGAGCATAGAGAAGCAAGTGAACAGAGACAGAAGAGTGAGCAGAGAGAATTCAGTGAGCAGAGAGAGAGAAGAGTGAGCAGAAAGTGTGGAGTGAGCAGAGAGAAGAGAGTGAGAAGAATGAGTAGAGAGAAGAGTGCAGAGTGTGGAATCTCACTGCAATCACTACAATCTGCTGACTGTACTCAGAAGCACATCTGGGGGAAGAGAACTCACTGCATGTTTCTGGCCCAAGTGTTCCCACTTTTTTTCTTCCCATATCTTTCTCCTGTGTGCTCTCTGACTCTCACTTGTTCTTCACCAACCTGTCTGTGCGCCTCCGTTCATCCGCCCCATAGGTGAGTAATTACAGGCAGTGGAGAGGGGGAGAGAGATGTTAATTTTTAGCTTGTTCACCATGGTGCTGAGGCGAAACCCGAGCTCTCATCTCCCCTGTGCCTTGCTGCTATCCCTTGCATCTTATCATTTCCTGTCATTACCATCTACCGACTGCAAATAGAGAAGATGTGCCTTCAGACTCACTGCAGTTCCATCTGCAAACCTTGGGAGCTGATGGTTGATGAGCTCTGCTGGTAAGAGGAGTTTAGCCCCTGCCTGGCCCCGACGCTCCCTCGTTTCCAGCCGCCCTGGCCCGTGAGGTGTGTGGATATGAGCCTGGTCCAACTCCCAGGCCCAGCAGTGCCATGAGCTGCAGTCCCAGGGCGGAATTGACCTGCTATCCCCGCTTGGACTCATACTCGGCAGACCGACATGGTCTTAACTTGATCACATTTGTTTATTTATTCTTCGAGCTTGAAAATATGCAAGATTTATTTTAATTTAATTCTTAGCCCTAAATTAGTATGGATAGGAGGGACTCCTGAGTGACAGGGTGTCACATGTGTGGTACATCTGATACAGTTTCGATTTAGTTTCCATTACATTTAGCTGACTCTTAAGATGAAACAGGCTTTGCCCTAAAACTGATAAGCAGCTCAGAGAGATCTGAAATCTTAAGTTCTGCCTGCTCAGTGAACGTTTGATATTGCCATCAAAGGACTTGACACAAAATGTTGGTCCAGCTTTAACACAGAAGGGAGGGGGTGTTTTATGGCAGCAGTCTTTTCCCCATCCTTGATAATGAGAAGAAACTACCTCATAAAGGCTACCTACACAGCCACGGGGAGCTGTCAAACCCCATCTCTCTGTCTGCTGCTCATCCTCCCTTCCTGTCTCTCTCCCTCTTTGTTCTCTCCATCTTTGTGTGTTTGAGAGAGAGAGAAAGAAAGACAGGGAACGTCCGCATATGTGTGCGCATGTACTTTTGTGTGTTCGTATATGTATTGTATATTTATGCTTATCTTTGTGCTATTATTTTGTTTCATACTCTGTTTTTGTGAGTGCACTCAGTTAAGACAAGACCAGATTTTCAGTCTTTAAATATATATTTTGAAGTATCATAAGAAAAATAGGCAGGCCACATCTAAGAGCCATAATTATTCACACCATTTGAAAAGTTTGTAGTTGTGTTAAAGTATACTTGTATAATTATCCACACACTTTTAAGAGTTTGTACTTGTGGTAAAATATATTCGAGAGGTTCCAAATTCAAGAATGTGCAAAACATTTTGGTGTCTTGGTTCGTTTTTTCGGTTTGAAGGAAAAAAAAAATACAGTTAAAGGATTGTGGAAAAAGCTATTTGAGCTGTGTCATAGAGTCAATGGGAAAACGTTTTTTTACAGATGTCTTAATGTTATGGCATCTGTGTTTTATGACCTACGGGTATAAACATCCTTGCCTTTTCCCATGTTCTGTCATTGACTGTGGCAGAGTACTGATGTGTGCTATATTCTGCACCCTGCCCAGTTACAAAAGGATGAGCAACTTTATACATATACCCACACCATCAACTCTATACATATACACACACTATCAACTCTGTACATATACCCACACCATCAACTCTATACATATACACACACTATCAACTCTGTACATATACCCACACCATAAACTCTATACATATGCACACACTATCAACTCTATACATATACCCACACCATCAACTCTATACATATACACACACTATCAACTCTGTACATATACCCACACCATCAACTCTATACATATACACACACTATCAACTCTGTACATATACCCACACCATAAACTCTATACATATACACACACTATCAACTCTGTACATATACCCACGCCATCAACTCTATACATATACACACACCATAAACTCTATACATATACACACACTATCAACTCTGTACATATACCCACACCATCAACTCTATACATATACCCACACCATCAACTCTATACATATACACACACTATCAACTCTGTACATATACCCACATCATCAACTCTATACATATACACACACTATCAACTCTGTACATATACACACTATCAACTCTGTACATATACCCACACCATCAACTCTATACGTATACACACACTCAACTCTGTACATATACCCACACCATAAACTCTATACATATACACACACTATCAACTCTGTACATATACCCACACCATCAACTCTATACATATACACACACTATCAACTCTATACATATACACACTATCAACTCTGTACATATACCCACACCATCAACTCTATACATATACACACACTATCAACTCTAAGCATATACCCACACCATCAACTCTGTACATATATACACACACTATAAACTCTGTACATACACACACATTATCAACTCTGTACATATACCCATGCTATCAACTCTAAGCATATACCCACACCATCAACTCTATCCATATATACACACACTGTCAACTCTGTACATATACCCACACTATCAACTCTATACATAGGCTATACCTACACTATCAACTCTATACATATACCCACATCATCAACTCTATACATATACCTACACTGTCAACTCAATACATATACCCACACCATCATCTCTGTACATATATCTACACCATCACTCTACTCTAAATGTATACACTTATCTAAACATACACTATCAACTCTATACATATGTTCAAACTATCAGCTCTAAACATATACAAACACTATCAACTCTATACATATACTCACACTATGAGCTCTAAACATATACTCACCTAATCTAAACCCAGACTATCTACTCTAAATGTATAGGTTCCCCAGACATATACCTACACTATCAACTCTATACATATACCCACAATGCCAACTCTAAACATATACTCGCACTAACGTAAACATGTATCCACACTATGACACTCTCTTGACAGCCTGAAGCACTCCCTTTCTGAAGATCTATTCAAAAGAGAACATTGTTTCTCCCCAGTGCAGTGTCCTTCTGTAACTTCTCAAAGCAGCCACACTGCCACACAGTCAGCCTGGCTGGCCTGAGGCTCATCAATGCTTGAGGGCATCATTTTGACATTTTTTTTATCCATTCAATGAAGACCCCTTCAAGAGCTGGTAGTATATTTACATAACATACTGTATTCCGATTTTTAGTCATTTAGTCACAGCTGCATACAGTTTTGACCCGGATGGGGGTTTTTTTAGCTGTGGAAAAATGGATGAGCAGATCGGAAGCATTGCCCCTCTGTCAGAGATGAATTCTGCTCCTGCCCCAGTTTCTTCCACAGGCACTGAATCACTTTGAATTACATATCCAGGCTGTGCCCAGTGCAAAAATGGCCAACTCAAGCTAAGAGAACATGAGAGACGTGGGTTCTAGGACCACAGTACTACTGGGCTAAGAGGTAGAGATTAGAGGTTGGCTGGATTATTCTACCATTTTGTTTTTCCCAGTTTCAGTCTGGCTTGAGGGAGAGATAGAGAGAGGAGGGGGGGAGAGGGAGGGAGAGAGGGAGAGAGGGAGAGAGAAAATGAAAGGGCAATGGAGTGTGTAGAGTGACAAAGAGATGAAACTCTGCCAGTTGACGTTGTGGTTTTGGAAGGGCAGGAAGTGGGCAAAGGTTAGTGAAAACAAGGTAAGAGAAGGAAACGTGTGCACACATGCAACAGAAAGTGCTGAGGGAGACTCCCTGTGAGAGCACGGAGCAGAGGGCACATCGATTGGGTACAGTAAAACCACAAATGAGAACCCTGTAGGGGCGAGAGCCTCCAGCACTCCAGAGAGGAAAGGAATGGACGACCAGGATTGAGTTCAGCAGTGGGGGCCACTGACACCAGAACACCTTACAGCTGGCACTCTGGACCCCATCAGAGAGCAGTGGTCAGAACAAGCACAGGTCAGTTTGTAATACACATAATACTGACAAGGGGTCAGTTCATAATACATATGATACTGGCAAGGGGTCAGTTACTTGGTCATTTCCAGGTAGGGCTGTGGTCCCGGGCGACAGTGCTGGTTGGTTAAAATAAGGAAACAATGAAAATGCTCAATCCCTGTCATCCATTTCCAGATCTTTATGAATGGGCAGATACACGCAAGCTCACCAGTACTGCCCTCCTCTTGGTGTTCTTTTAGCCTTGATCAAAAAACACACAACATCTTACTGAAGGTCTAGTACTCAGTCTGGGATCATGCATTTATTCAGCATAAACTCCAGACATGAACACTAAAAGGTCTTAAACATGGGTGTCACCCTTCACCAGTCATCAGAAACATATAAGACTTAGCCATCACTAAGAAGAGACATATGAGGGTTATTTCTATTTCCGTCCAGTTACAAACAGGGCATTTGGTTGCTTTCTTCAGGGGCTGACAAGGTCTGCATTTTCTCTGTTTCAGTGTGGTGAAGGTCAGGCAGGGTGTAGATACCAGGGTGTAGGTACAAGGGTGTAGACACCAGGGTGACGATACTAGCCCTCCCTTGCAAGTGCTGAAATAGAGACCTGCTGTTCACAGCCAGAGCACAATATACTTAACACACAATACTTAGCACAGATTAATTATAAACACAAAGTGTAATGCATGTAATACATATAATACAAATACGAATGACCTTATAAAGTATCACCACATATAACCACAATACCGCCTTCTGTTTATCCTGTTGTTTTTTTTCTGTTTTGTAGAAGATTAAACTCATCATTTGTGTCTGAGGTGTGTCCACTGAGGTGCACGCCCATTAATCCTCCCGGGTCCCTCCGCCCTGATGCTGCAGTCCTGTCGCTGACCACACCCCCCACCGTCCACTCCTTGTGCGATTACAGCGCGTTTGAGGTCCAGCTCCTCCGCTTGGCCCTATAGAATATAAAGCTGAGGATTTCTGCCTGCCTTTCATTTTATATTAACGGCTCCTGGTGCTGCGGGGGGGGTGGGGGGGGGGGGGTGGTGGTGGTGGTGGTGGTGGGGGGGGGGGGGTGCTTTTTCTCATTACCCCCTGCCTCCGGCCCGCACCATGCAAACACAGCAGCGGCCGTAGAGGCAGAGGCGGGCCTAATCTCGGCTCAGATATGTTAATCCACCGCTGTTCCTTTCAGATGCAAGCTCGCCGAAATGCAGGCGAGGGAGATGTCATTAACTGGGCCCTGAGGGGATGGAGACGGGTGGTCTGCGTGGGCAGGGGGTCTCGGGGTGGCGGCTGTGATATGCACGGGACGAACCTGTCTTCCCGAGCCTTGATCTGCCCCGCTTGACTCGGAGGCTCTCGTCCCCGGTCTCCCAAGAGGACGGTGGTCCCTCGGCATGGCTGGGTGGATAACCATCAGGGGAGAGCTGGGGCAGGAGGGGGGGGGGGGGAGATGCTGGAGGCAAGAGTGGGGATGGACTGGGTGTGGCGAATGCTGATTGGATTAAAGGCGACAGCTGTCATTCTGTCCGCTTGTCACAGTGCGTCAGTCACCTAAAGGACTCACCGAAGCATGTGGCATCTGTCCTTAGAGTCCAATGTATTTCTAGTTGTATACAGAGTGGAAGAAGAATTGAATCAACAATCACATGTTTAAATGTGTCTAGTTGGACTAATGTGAACACTGTAGAATTTAATTTAATATAAAAAACTAGTATCTTTTTGGTGGGTATGACTACATACCTGTTCATGGCAACTTTATACAAAGCTTGTCATTTCCTGTACAATGAACTCAATGACTTAAGTCATCAATTCAGTGACTAACCCAGTTGGAATCAACAATATGGTGGCAGCAGGATGTGACTGAGCAGAAGACTGCAGGACCCTGATTGGCCCACGTAGAAACACAGATTTCTTTCAGCGTCCACGCTGCAGTGTCCTGCAGTGGTGCAGAGGTGAACACGTGAAACCTCACTGCTCCCAGACATGATTCAACAAGCAAACAGCACCGCTGACTGTCAGTGCCAGTGGTACTTGTTGCAGAGTATCTATTTACTGCACACCAGGAGTGCCACCAAGCAGGAAGAACGTGTGAATGTGAGAAAGAATTTAAAAAAGAGAGAGAAAAGAAAACAGTTGAGGAATGGGAGGAATATGACAGCCGGTGAAACAACATTCCAATAAGAGCAAGTCACTCCCCGACTCATGTTACCTATTAAAAATGAATCCACTGTTTTATTGCATCAATATAAGCTGCTCATTTGTCACAGGCCATAATCCCTTTTACACAGCCTAATGGAGGAGAACTGGTATTAGGAACTGAGGCACCATCTTCGCTTTAGCGTATGTGTGCATACATATCTGTGCATGCTTGGTTTGTCTACAAGCATACATGCTCACTGGTCACTTCATTAGATCCCCCTTTTGCCTTCAGAACTGCCATAATTTTTACACCACAGATTCAACAAGGTGGAAGAAACCTTTTGCAGAGATTTTGGTCCATATTGACACGATATCATCACATATTTAGTGCATATATGTCAGCTGCACATCCATGATGCAAGTCTCTGATTCCACTACAATCCCAAAGGTTCCCCATTGGATTGGGATCTGGTGACTGTGGAGGCCATTTGAGGTTAGTGATCACATTGTCATGTTCAAGAAGCCAGTGTGAGAACACGTCATGTTATCCTGCTGTAAGCAGTACATGGGCACACCGTGGTCATGGACATGGAATAGACACGATCAGCAAGAAGAATCAGGTATGTTGGTATTTAGAGTGTGACAAGACATTATACCTTCACCTCCAGCTTGAACCTTTGATGGGTCCAAATTCTTACCCCCACCATGTAAATTGTAGCCTCAGTCGCCTGTTCTCAGCTGACAGGAGTGGAACGGACTGAGGTCTTCTGCTGCCGTAGACCATCTGCTTCAAGGTTCCATGTGTTGTGCATGCAGAGATGCTCTTCTACATCCCTTGGTTGTACTGAGTGGTTGTTTGAGTTACTGTTGTTATTCTATCAACCTGAACCAACCTGGCTTTTCTCCTGTTCTGGCATCAACAATACATTTTCTCCTAGAGCACTACCACTCACTGGAGTTTTCTTTTTGGATAATTCTGTGTAAAAGCTAGAGATGATTGTACATGAAAAGTACATCAGCAGGTTCTAAAACACTAAGAAATACCCAGAGCAACCAATCAATTATGGCTAGCAACCATGCCATGTTCAAAGTCTGATGTTAACCATTCCGATGCTAAGTTTGAACTTCAACAGGTTGTCCTAACCATATTTACATGTATAAATGTCCTAAATTGTTGACATGATTGGTGTATAAGATTTTGGCATTAACCAGGAGTATGTATGTATGTATGTATGTATGTATGTATGTATGTATGTATGTATCTATCTATCTATCTATCTATCTATCTATCTATCTATCGTTAGTATTCTAGGTATTTTTAGATGGAAGGTGAGGTTCATGGTGAAAGTGCAGTGTGCAGTGTATGTATGTTCAGGTGAGTGATGTGAAGTGAGCAGGATGTGTGAGGTTCTGTTCTAACCCACTAGAGCACAGAGGAGCAAACCACATGCCTCTCTTTAACTACGCTCTAATAAATGCATTGACAACGTTCAAACCTGCCTCTGTTCTTGTCTGCAGCGAGATGTGTGTGCGAGAGGCAGGGAAAGCCCAGAGGAGGGGAGACACCGGGAAGACAAGGACAGAAAACGACAGGCTGTCTGTTTAGACCGAGAGTGGCACACACGAGCTGTCTCTTGTGTAAAGAGACGGGGTGAAAAACAGGAGCTGGGGACGTTAGTGACAAAGTGGGAGCGTATTTGCCGGAACAATCTGTAGGGGGGGGGAACACAAGGAAGAGTGAAGCCGCTGCATGACAGTGTGAGAGCCAAACGGAGGACGGGCCTGTTTAGGGAGCGGGAGAAAGAGGGCGAGGGAGAGAAGTGGGAGCAGCGTGTCCTCTACACCTCCAGCCCCGCGGCTCCTGGTCATCTCACAGACAGCCCACTGAATTACCCACAACCCTGGGATGCTCCTCTGAGTGCCTGGACAGGGGTAGGGAACAGGAGAAGTTAATGAGGGAAACAGAGAGATCAGGTCCCTGGGGGGGGGGGGGGGGGGGGGGGGGGGGGGGGGGGGGGGGGGGGGGGGGGGCCCTGGCCTCAGGCTCAGAAAGCTTGTCCACTCTGATTGGGTAATTAGTAACCTGCACTTGGCCTACAGGCTGTGATTTGATTGATTGCATGGTCAAATGAGATGTATCTTTACCGTCTCTTAAGGCACTGGAATGGTCAGGAAAGGCCACAAGGGATACACACATATATATGTACACACACATTTTGGCTGACTGGTGGCCTGTCGCAGTAATGTTATGACACCTCTGAGCATACTTGCCTGCATTTGCATACTCAAAGGGGTTATAATTAATTCCTTCAGTACTAAAATGAAATTATTCTAATCCACAGATAATTGTTAATTACAACCTGCTACTTGGTGGTACATTATTCAAATTCTGTAGAGAGAGTATTCCGAGAGGGAGGTCGCTACTTTGTTAAATATATGTCGCCGTTTACTTTAAAGACTAATGTTATTTGCTTTTTGGCATAAGGACGATGTTGTAATGCTGTTTTACTGTAATGTATTTACTTTTTCGTTTATATATGAAATCCAGCTCCAGATTAAATTGTAAAGCAAAATGACCCAAAACATCATGAAAAAAGGTCAGTTTAGTGCACAGTTTAGTGGAACCTAAAGGTCTTTGGTTATCTTTGCAAGAGTTCAGGAGAATGACATCATTGGATTAAGCATTTCAATTATTGGACAATAATCACCATGTCTAAATCTGCCAAATGTTTTCATCAAAATCAGCTTAAAACCTTGAACATTTGACTAAGCGCAGTGTACTTTGCCACCAGAATCAGTGTGTGCCAGAAGGAGACGGGACCCCCTGGTGAAAATGCATTCCTGTGTGATTGAGACCTTTAAAGAAACCCACCCGTCCTCTCATATCAATCAAGCCTAATCCATCTTCAGGGAGAAGCTAACCAGCCCGCCGCCACCCTGCTGCTCCTGGGAATGTGGCCGAAACAGCACGAAGAATAAAGCCGTGTCTCCCTGCGTCCGTCGGACAGCCCCAGCTGAGAACTTTATTGGATCGGCAAGATGACGGAGAAGTGCGGGAAGGAAAACGGGGACAGAGAGGGGTGGGATTTAGTTCCATGGTAACGGTCGGTGTGGTGACGAGACCTATTGCTCCACCATGTAAAAGGCCAATTTCTTCGGTGTGTCAGGGGCCCCTCCTCGGGGTGCTCCCATCCTAGGGGCCCCGTGCTGGGCTAGTGGGGGATTACAGGCACGCCGATCTCAGAGGAGCGGCAGGTTGGCAGGATATTAATTAAGTAATTATCACACCACTAGGAGAAGCTATGAAATATGTATGAGGCCTGATTGGGGCGTTTGTGATTGTGTAATCTAATTTCAACCATGTGGTTGCCTCCCTCTGAGCCAGGTGTCTACTGTCCAAAGATGGGATGCACACACACACACACACACACACACACACACACACACACACACACACACACACACACACACACACACACACACACACACACACACTCAGAAAGTTGCTCATAAAACTATGCATCTTGGTATTGGAATCCTTCACCAGACTGAAATTCACTTTAATAACCAAGATGCAGTCAGGACAAACAAATATTAGCACTGATTAATTTAGCACAAGAGTTCTGCTGTAAAATAGCCAATGCCTCCACATCAGTTGGCAGTGTTTGTGACTAATTTTTTATTATGGTAACTAATGATGGTAATTACACTGAAATAAGTAATCAGTGTGGATTACTACTTATGCAAATAAAGAATCTCAGATTACCCATCTCCCTCATCACACAAGACCAATCCACAAGATTTGATCAAGTGTTTATGGTAATCCCATAGTCTGGAACAATCACCTCTCTTGATCATCTTGTAACGTTTTCCGTCATCATTGTTTGGTAACCTTTCAGGCTCAGTGGTTAAATAACGAATCAGAGCACATTTATCCAGAGGCTGTCTTCCTATGTCCCAACACTCATCTTTGATGTCATGCTACGGAAATGAACTGTAAAAAGGACTAAAAAGCATTCTACACAAATGCATATTTAGGACATTAATTAGATATAATCTGTTGTTCAAATATGCTTATAGTTCTTAACTATGTTTTAGCAACAGTGACTATATTTAGTCCGTGTTTCACATTTTTATTTAATGCTTGCATGAAAGAATCAAGTTGCACTGAACCGATGAACTAATTCTTTCTTGACAGGAAAGGAAACAATTATTATCAGCTCCATATTTAATTCAGTGAAGATTTTCATTACAAGCCTTTGCTGCCAAAGTGGTTACTGTAAAACTGCACATGTAATACTATACATACAGTGATATCCCAAGCGGACCAGGACACCACAACAAAACAAGCAAGCTAAATCAAAGCTCTCACTGGGAGACAATGGCCTGCAGATAAGAATAACTGGGCTGTGTTGGGTATTGTCTGCTCACTGTGGGCTTCACAGAGCCTGGCCCCTTGCCACCGCCTCTATTCTTTTGCTCTCAGCCTTCACAGACACATTGATGGAGTGGCTGTGTGGGCCAGTGGTTCTTCTCCTGCGATGCTCCTCATACTTTAGAAGAATCCTCAAACTCTGGGTCAATACAGAACAAGACATCAGCAGCCAGGAGAAAGAACGAGAAACAACAATGTGCGCATTGCTTTCACCTGCGCGCGCGCACACACACACACACACACACACACACACACACACACACACACATACACACACTCAGACACAGGCATGCATACACACACGCACACATACACACAATCAGACACATGCATGCATACACACACACCAACACCAACACACACGCATACACACACACACACACACACACACACACACACACCCTCAGACATGTGCATGCGCATACACACACACACACACACACACCAACACACACACACACACACACACACACACACACACACACACACACACACACACACACACTCAGACACACATACTCTGACACATGCACTCATACACATACACACACACACACACACACACACACACACACACACACACACTTACTTTTGGATGGACAGCCAAGACACGTGGAAATCTGGGCACATAGTGTGCCTTGATCTGTTGATCACCTAGGGAATCATTGATCCAGGTGTGTTTGCCTTCCTTTCATTTTTATCCTTCACTTTGCACTTATTGATTGTGAACATCTGTGTGCTAGCAGTGCTGTATGGTGCTGAATGGATTGCATGTCGCCAGAATATCTCGCTCTGTGCCTGGTCATTTGTGTCTGAAACATTTGTCTTGTCTGGTCTTTTCCTGCACAGCCAGTTTCACAATCTGATTCCAATGCTTTGCTTGGCCAGCAGTTTATCTCTGTCCCTCTACTCAAATGTGTGTGTATGTTTGTGTAAGGCTTTATGTCTGTTTACCCATCTCACCATCTGTCTTCTGTTCACCTGCAGACAAGTGCTCAAGACAAGCATTGATGATAATAATAATAGTTTAGTTTAGCTATTAAATAGCAATTAAACCAGATTAAACAAGATTTTAAAAACTAATTATAAATAAGCATACATGAGTAAAAACAGGTAAAAGAATAGATTTTAATAAAATGCAAGCAAGGTTAAAAAAATCAATAACAAATATATTTAAGCTGTTTCTTGGATTGTTAAATGTGTCAATAGCTGAGGAATATGTCAAAAAATCTCAAAGGTTTAGGAAGAATTCCAGAGCTTGTGGCAATAGTAACTAAAAGCTAAATCCATCCTCTGTAGCCAATGATAACTGTGAATGTCTCTTTCCACAGGATGTAAGTGGGTGTGGTACACGTCTCATATCTCCAGTGTCCTGGACACCTGAAAGAAGTGGCGTGAAGCTCAAACATGAGCGAGGCTAGAGAAGACCGCGAGAAAGCTGGAGTGTGATGCTCCTCTGCTGAAAGGTTCAAGCGTTTCGCCTCTCGGGCAGCGCTGCCGTTGGAAGGAGCTCTCTGTCTTTTGAGCTCCCAGCTAAGGGTTACTGTACAGGTGTACCTGGCGCAGGCATCTGACACACGTGCCAAGAGTTCAGTACAGCCCATTCACTAGAGCTGAGGGACGCCGGAGGGTTTCTTGACTTGCCTGCTTGACTTTCAAAGCTAGTGTCAAAAGAGCAAGGCAAACACATGCTATGTCTTAACACCGTCACTTAAAGAACGTCTACACTTATACACGTATACACTATACTTCCTTTCAGTTATTTTAGATGAAAAGATTAATTGACTGTGCACGTTTGTGTGAGTTTGACTTACTTGCACACAGAATGGGGGAAAGATATGAAAACGAAACTTAACTCCAGCTTAAATGCCGGTAAGTCGCAGCGATGACCTCCAGGAAGTAGCAGTGCTGTCTAGTTACTCGAATATCTGTCACACTCACAAGCCTCGATCTACAGGCTTAGCTCAGAATCTATGCATTTATTAATGATAGAAATTTGCAAATTCTTCAAAGGCCTCATATCATAAATGCCATGAACGTCAGCAATTACTCGAAATTGAGGCCAAGCTTTAACTGATATTATACTGGGGATGAAAGGTTTCCCTAAAGAACCGAACTGGAATATATTAGACTAGAGCAAAACACAATATGTAGCGTCATCCAGTATCCATTTTTAAAATATCTTCCCTTGCTGGCTTAAAGTATGGTTTCTAGTGGAAAGTTTTGTTGAAGCACTGTGTTTTCATGCAGTGTAAGCAGACACTGGAGATTCATATGGTATGACACTACTGGGCATATCTGTGTGTGAGAGTGAGTTATATATAGGCTAGCGAGTGTGTGCTCACAGCGTAGACTGAGGATGGGTGGAATCAGGTGTCTCTCTGGGTTTAAATTAGCACCTTTTGTGCTTGTGTCTTTAGGCTCAGAGACGCGTGTCCTTTCCTCTCTCCTCCCCAAGAAAAGCCTCACCACCGCAGGCAAGACTCCCTGCATCTCTCTCTCTCTCTCTCTCTCTCTCTCTCTCTCTCTCTCTCTCTCTCTCTCTCTCTCTCTCTGCCTCTCTCTCCAATTGTCTTAGTTTGATCGTGTTCTAGATCACCCCTATTTTATGGGACTAATGCCATTTCAAAGACACTTTGGAATTTAGAAGTGTATCACAAGTTGCGATCTTCCTCCACAGGGTTCGAGGTGGGAAATGTCCGTGTAGATGCCTTGAAGAGCTTGTGAAGGAGCAGAAGCCCAGGACACACGCTGAACGCCCAAGCTGATGCTTTCATGGCCACATGCCTCTGTTTCCAAACAAGAGGCCTCACTCTGGGTCATTGGTGTCATTCTCTCAATAATTGTGCTTGGGCTTAAAAAAGTGGTGGAAAATCTGTTGGAAAATGCCATGGCATATGTGGGCTATACGAGGTCAAATGTTCTGCTTCAACTGAGGTTATTTGAATGAAATTTTAAAGACAGTTCTTATACAATAATGTCAAAGTATTTCAATATAGTGCATGGATAATTTGGTGTAGACTATTGTAGCACAATTCTTTACAGAAGATGTACATCTTACATTTCCATGACAAAAGAAGTATTCTGTCTTTAAATATTCCATGAAATTATAGTTGGCAATTTAATATATTTAGAACTTTATTCTAGATGTAATCTAAAGTTGCAAATTAGTTGATAATTAGATAGTAAAATAGTCCACCGAATATCCACCAAAGCTAGAACAATTATCAATGTTAAATTGCAGTTGTTGCCCAGGGGAAAGCAGTGAAGGAGTCTTCTGCTCCCCCAAAGACCCCCCCCCCCCCCCCCCCCACCCCGTTCTCGGCCCTGGGCGTTTCTCACTTCTGTCGCTCAGGCGAGATTGGTGAGATTTAGGAGCCAGTGTGTGCAAACAGTGCCCACCCACACCAAGACCTTTCTAAAGGACTCTAATAAGATGATGCACACCAGTGCAGCCCGGCCACGAGCCGTGTTGTGACGTCATCCCGTCATCCCAGTGCTCATTCGACTCATTACAGTTCTGAGCACTCACAAAGCAAAGACGGGAAAGGTGCTCTGAGGTGATTTTTTCTCATCAACTCAGATATTTGATGTTCCAAAAAAATGTTGTTTTTAACACCTTGCCCGCCACGGCGGACCACAGCAGATGTGTGCTGCCCTAAATCGAGGCCCTAATTTGCCGTGAGCTCCTCTGCGCTTTTGCCCTGCTCCCTCTCTGCATCCCGCATTTCTGTCCTGTCCCCCTGCTGCCCTGCTGCCTGGTGCCTGAGCGGCAGGACTGCGGGACCGTCCCCACAGCTGCGGGGCTCCCGGCAGCCTGCTGAGCAGTGAGGCACCCTGTCACTACGCGCCGTCCTCCATCAAAGCCCTGATTAATAGAACGCTCCGTTTTTCTCCTCCTCCTAGCCTGCAGCTCTTTCTCACCTTCTCCATTTACTGCTCTCTACACATCACTCACTCTCTCTCTCTCTCTCTCTTTCACTCAGTCTCTCTCTCACTCTCACTCACTCACTCTCAGTCATGATCTCTCTCCCTCACTCACTCTCATGCTCTCTCACGCATGATGTCACTCTCTCTGACTAATTATATCACTCTCTCACTCTCATTTTCTCACTCTCTCACTCTCATTATCTCACTCTCTCACTATCTCATTCTCACTCTCACTCCTGCCCTCACTCTCTCTTCAGAGTGGAAGGCTGACCTGAGCGTGCTCCACTGGCATGCCATGAAGGCACTCCAGAGTAATGCACACATTAGAGGGGAATTCATTTGCGCAACACTCTGTGAAATGAATTAATGAAAGTAGAGTTGAAGGAAGTTGAGATGAAGATTCCATTAGATGAACAAAATGATTTGTGATGAAAGTAAAGTGTGTTACTTTAACAGTCTGTGCTGATCTAAGCCACGAGGAGCCTGATATTTTCACAACTATGCTCATTTCTCTTGTGATGGACAGTTCTGGGCAATTTTTTAAAGTTCAGCAAAGGAAAATCATTTTAAAAATTGCAGCCATATAGAGGATATGATGGGTAAAACAGTTCTGAATGGCATAACGGTATACCCAACTACTAGGTATTGCAATTCAGGTTTCAGGCTTGAGAAACTACTGGCCATGTTCGTCTTGTAAGGGAATGGTGCCAGTCTCTCTCTCTGAATGGTATGCTGTCAGAGTCGATTAATTATAGATCTCCTCTTAAGAACTTCAAAATTCTTGAGTGTTGCAAGGCCTCTAATTCAGAGAGAGCCAACATACTTCACATACAGCAGGGGGAGCCAAGCTGGTAAACAACAGAAAAACAAAAGAACAAAACATCCATCCTTATGTATGCTAAGGACCAGAAGACATTTTTAAGAGTTTGTTTAATGGCTGAATCTTTGCTTTAATACTTTTACTGCAATAAAGTCATAACACTCTCTCCCAAAAAAAGAAAAAAAAGGGAAAAGCCATCCTGTTTCACATCTTCCTGCCAGTGAAATTAAAACTACTACATAATCTCTCCATTTCTGTCATTCTCTCCCACCTTTACTGTTGAGTATGACAGTAGTATGACAGTCTATTTCTCTCTTTTCAATCTCTCCGACCTTCAGTGAAATGATAAGCATAACAGTCTTTGCATCTCTCTCTCTCTCTCTCTCTCTCTCTCTCTCTCTCTCTCTCTCCATCTTCATCTCCCTCTCTTCCTTACTCTCTCCCATCTCTTCCTCGGCCTTGGCTACTCTTCCCTCTGACTTCATCTCCCGTGTTTCTCCTCTCTTCTCCTCTCCTCTCCTCTCCTCTCCTCTCTTCTCCTCTCTTCGTCTCTTGCTCCCTCTCTCCAGACTGACTTCCTCTCAGTCCTCTCTCCCGCCTCTCTCAGGAGCTTGTGCTAAATGATGCATGGCTGGTTCAGACGCTGAGCGATCATTAGTGAGGTGGTGCAGGTGAGCAGGAGTAGCGGATGATGGAGAGAGGGAGGGATGGAGAGAATAAGGGAGAACAGCAAAAGGCGAGGCTCCTCCCTCAGGCGTCCCTTGCTTCCTCACCAAACTCTGGGTTGTTTGTGTAAAGCGGCAGTTGGTGGCATTTTCTCAGACCATGGTCATTAATTTGAACAGAAACACACACACACACACACACACACACACACACACACACACACACACACACACACACACACACACACACACACTCTGTCTCATAATCAACAGCCGCTACTTAGTTGATCTTTTTAGAATCGTCCAAAAAAGCTCTGAGATTTGGCGCAGTTGCTATGGTTACTCATTATGCTGTGGGCCTCGTGAGCGGTCCTGTCTAATTTAGCAGCATGCTTTTGCATGTTAGTTCTGGCAGAATTGTATTATTGAATTTGCCATAAGGGTGACATTTCCACACTAAACACATAAAGCCCACTAAAGAGCTGAAAATGAGATCTCACCGCCATTGTCTCTAAATAATGGTCTGAATGTAATTGACTGTAAGGCCGCACTAGATATCAGAGCACTGCTGACATTTGAACTTTGAGTATCCAGTCAGAGCTCCCAAAGGCCCTTATGCAGGCAGATGCTGTGTTTAATTAGCGTTCTCACAGTTCTTGTCACACACACACACACACACACACACACACACACACACACACACACACACACACACAAACAAACACACACACGTGCACGTACACACTGTGCCACAGCTCAAATTTATTCTCCATTTGGAGAAATCAACTGACTGCTCCCTAATGAGAGTCTTTTGCTCCGTTCATTCTCGGTGCATTATGCACAAGCTGAGGAAGACAAACTGAATCAGTGAACAGAGGATAGAAGGAGAGAGGACCGGCGACACTGAGGCATTACGCAATAAAACACACTCAGTGAGTGAGACAGACTTCCTTCTCTCTCTGGAAGTAAAGCTCACTTACGGACCACTAGCAAAACCCTGAAGTGTTGTGCACTACATTCAGCCTTTGTGCCTTCTGCATGCGTATAACAATGGCAGGAGAAATGCATCTTATATTCTCACTTTGCACATATGAATGAGGCACATCTAGGCACATCGTTTGCTGGTGAAACGTCCTTTTCACATCCCGAAAATTGTTTGCACTTTTATCAATCACTGGAATAAGTCATAAAAGTGTAACCGACTGCTCTATTCCCCAAGTTTATATCCACTTTGCAGAAATTATTCTTCTTACATCTCTTCAAGGTCCTGAAAACTTGGGTGAGCACCTCTTCAGATTTAACTCCGTGCATCAGTATATTCTTCTATCAAACACACTGCATGCAAATGAAGTGACAAGCCTGCATCCCCATAGGCTACTGAGACTCCTCCCATCTTCTAAGTGTTGAGGTGTTTACCCAGGTCACTGTCAGGTGGGTGGGCTGCGGCATGCAAATCTGGGCTGCTTTAATGCTCTCTAAATGCCAGAATGCACCAATCGGAGCCTTGCCAGTCCAGGGTATGCTGACTCATTGCTCAATGACTCAAGTCATTGCACTGAGATGCTTACTTTAAAATTCAGTTTAAACTGCCACTGGACAGACATAAAATAACTTACAATTTAGTTGCAATCCTGCAGGTTTTGTACAATATTGTTAGATTATAGGGCTAGTGATACAGATTAATAGCACTGCTGTGTGTTTCTGATGTGTGTGTTTTTATTTTAAACATATTTCTAGAATGCAGAATGCTCCATATGATATTCACTGCTTCTGTTGGTTTGTCAAATGTTTGACTTGAGATTTTCAAAAAGGAAGCTGGTTGATTTTTTATCTTAAGGTTCCAATGGTTATTTTTAGCTTAATAACAGTGGCTCATTCTCCCATTCCGGTTATAATACTCCAGAAGTATCTGTGTCAGTGTGGAAATAAGTAGTTTCACATAAAGTTCCTGAAGTCACACTCTCGAGGCTGCAAAGACAGACAGTTAGACACCATTGTCCAGCCCCTTCTGTCACTCAGGCAGCTGGCTAGCTCCAGGCTAGCTCGTACATTTCAGCACACAGTTGATGAACAGGCTCAGAAGAGCACGAGGACAGAAATTTCTCATTTGTCCCAATTGTTGTGTCACCTTTAATTTCATTAGCACTTCCCCTCCCCACTGTGAGGAAACTGAGGTTCTGGGGCAACAATCAGAGCGATAGTCTTGCCCATGCAATTTGCTAAAAGCCCCATGGCCCGCAAGTGCGGGTACACGCGGGGACTAGAACAAGGCGGGACAGGGAAACACAGCATGACGCCACAAGCACACACATGCACAGACATACTGCATTACGCATGTACACACGCAGGTGGTAATTAGCGCACTGCACCACAACACAAACGCAGTGCATAACGATGCCAAAATAGTTCATTTACATTTTTATATAAATAGGTATGTTATACTCTGCAACCAGCATAAAGTGCATGACACAAAGAAACATAACGTGTGATGTAAGCACTGACAAATTGTATGGTAGGATATGCCATGTTCTGCTCATGTAGGCCACACGCTGTTCTTGCATTTTGCATAACAGTAAGGCAGTTCCACCACTCTCTACACAGTACATCTCTTGGAAACATTTTTAGTCTAGCTGTATGGGGTAATTAGAGATTGCACGTACACCATACTATCTTCCTGAACTACATTACATGTCTCTCTCTCACTGGCCTAGCAGGAGTAATTAGCGTGTGGTTTGGGTCAATTCAATAATTCCTGAAAATAAGATTCAATTATGGCTTCCGCTGCTTTGAGAGCATCAGAACTATTTTTAGAGCCTTCCTCCTCTGTATTACAAGGATGGTGACTTTTATCTGTTTTAAACTATGAAATACAAAGCCAACTTAATGTCACCAGTTTCAGTCTGTTATTATAGCAGCCATCTAATTATGTCTTTATGCCTGCTTCAGATTTCCTGCATTTGCCATTTCTCTTTGTTTTGCTTTACAGAGCAGTCCTTTTTGTTTGCATATTGGAAGATATTTAGTTTGATTCATGTTCGATTCAGCCACACTGCCTGTATTTTGCCTGTAATTAAACACTGCTGATTTGAAACCTCTGGCACATAAGAATTCATTGTTGCATCTATAAATTCAAAAGCCAGACACACGGGTCTCGTCATTCATTGATATTAATTTTTCAGTACCACTCCATGCTCTCATTCTGCCACCATCATTCTATCTTATGCTCCTGAATTACATCTCCAATTAATCTGAGCATGATTTAATGTAGTAACTTGGTTCTAGTGCAAATCCTATAAATTACGTTTCAGAATACAGCATGTAGGTCAGAAGTGTACAGTAGGTCTAACTCTTTGACGTCTTAGATGCTGAGAGGATCTAGATGGTGAGCATGACATGCTAGGGGCCTTTGCCAACAATGGACTGGTTACTGGCTGTGAACCCATCCCTCAACAGCGTCCAGCTGTGTTGCTACACTGGGCAGACTGGTGGCTAGACTGGGCCAGGCCAGCGTGTTGGCACTTGGGCCCACTTGCATGTGTGAGGGAACATAATCAAATGGTTCAATTGGGTGTCGAGACTCTTGGGTTATTATCAAGTGGACTAACAATTACGTAGTACTGAGCAGTACTTTTTTGACAGGCTTCATGCACTTTTGAGTTGACCTTATACTAGGTCTTCATACTACACTCATACTAAGTCCAATACATTTCTCTCCCACATGTTTAAAGGTATTACAGAGCGACTGACCTAAGCGGTGTCAGATAGTTTGATGTTCGCCAGAAGTCAACTGATTAAATCAACAGTTTCCTGTAACTATAAATGTTCTTAAACTGACATGTGAAGTCAGTTATTTATGTCTTACCTGCACATCTAGACTTTTTGCAGCTATGGCTGTCACATAGGCGGATTGTGTGGGAGTGTAACATTTGGGCAGGAAGCTGTAAATGTTGTCGCCATCCTGGTGTTTCCAGGCATATGTGTTAACTGTACTCAACATTTCCACCCATTTTAATGGGAATGTGTGTCATTTCCCCTGTAAGATCACTCAAGCACACAAAATAACTGCAGAATATTAACCAACTAAAATACTTTTCTCAACAGTTTTCCGAGGTGCCATACCTCTGAATTCAGCATACTTCAACGCAGCAAAAAGTGCATTATATTGAGCCAATGTCCTCATATGTTAATCTATTCTGGCTCCCTGCGTCAGCACCGGGTTTCTCTTAGTTTTCCATCACAAAATGTTGTATTCTTACATAGCCTCTTCCTGAAGCACTATAATCACATGTGACACAATCATTACGACAAACACCTTTTGGCTAATACACAGTATAGTAAAATCGAATTATTCTTATATTAAGATTATATAAACAGAGGTTTGGGAAAATTGGCAGTCCGTTTGCTGACTTTGTTAACACAAGAATTGTTCATGGGTGTTAGATTAATTTTAATTTTACATTTAAACTATTTGCGTTTGCCCCCTGGTGTTAAACAGGAAGCTTTTATGATTACCACATCATCTAGTCTTGATGAGGTAGGTTTAGTTAGTCTCTTAGATTATCTTCCTTAATATCTATCTTCATCACCTTATTTAATTCAACATCTGTTTGAGATGATTGCTATTAAGATTTAAACTAATATTGCTGTCATGTCTTGTGCTGTTTCGTCCTACACTGCTTATGCATCTTGTTGTGCCATATGTTTTGTTGAAAATACATTCACAAAGTCCCGGACGCCAATGTCCTGTTGCTCCTCTGATGGAAGGAAATGTATCCTCAGCTTCCTGCTCCTGGCCTGGAGGTGTGATGGCTCAGTGCACACGGGAAAAGTGCTACGTTCATTTGGTGGGTCTAACAACGCGGGGCTGGGAGAAGAGCTGGCGTGCCAGTTTACTGATGCGGTGCTTTACTTTTGGACTTGTTAAAATCTGAAGACAACGTCTGTTCTACCAAAGACCAGCGCGTGTGACAGTGCCTCCGGGGACATTTGTATGTGACTGATGAAGCCAAAGGTCAGGCTGTAGTCTATAAAGTCTTGTTTTTGTCTACTCCCTGAGGTGAGGGTGACTACAGCTCAATGGTAATTTTGGCCTGCACCACCACAGTCAGTTGTTATTCACTACTGTACATCAGTGTGCTACCAGGTATGAATTCTTCTGCCTCTTATACCTAATGCCTGGCCTATGATGAGGGGTGCTGCAAGTATGTGTTTTGATTTGTCAGTGGGGAAAACGTTATTTCTAGTCAAGGTAAGTGGAGTTAATGAGGAAGAGCAGATAAGGAGAGACTTGGACAGAACTGGTGAACTCAGGAGTCTCTCCCTATAAATCTGTCCCTTGACTTGATCTCTCTCAATATAACATTGCCCCTCTCTTCACCAATCTATCAGGTAATATTCAGGTAAGTTCCATGATGTTAGTACTTTTAAAGAAATGAGCAAATGTGGCAAAAGGCAAGCTTCAGCAGTATGGGAGTAATGGCAGACTCAAACAGCTACGTCTGGCCAGAGAAGAGGCATATAGACATAGGGGCAGAGGCATATACAACATGCATGCAACACTTTAAATAAATAAAGAAAGGAAGCTAAAAAGAACTTGTCCAGAAATTGGAGCGGTACGCTGTCAGGCAACAACTCGTCAACTGCCTGGAGAAACCTGAACAACATCTCTGGCTACAATAAGCCATCCCCCTCAGACAATGAGGAACTGTCAGTTGGCTGATGAGCTGAATACACTACTGCAGGTTTGAACAGCCTACCGTCATACGCGTTACCACCTCAGATTCACACCCCATTCAAACCACAGCAGACGCATTAGCACCTCTTCCCCATCTCTGACTACCATCCAACCAGGCACTCAGCCTGCTCTGAAGATCTGTAAGGATGATGTGTGCAGACGCTTCCAGAGACACAAGGTCAGAAAGGCACCGGGACCAGATGGTGTTTCAGCCTCCTGCATGAAGGTCTGTGCTGTACAACTTGCACCTGTCTTCATACACATCTTCAGTACATCACTGAAGTTGTGTTAATACCTGTCTGCTTCAAATGTTCCACCCCCCCTCCACCCAAAAGAACAACAGTCAAAGGACTAAATGAGTACAGACCCATTACCTCGACCTCCAAAGTCATGGAATTCTTTGAGAGACTAATATTAGCACACCTGATGGACATCGTTGATGTTTACGCTTCGAGCCAGGTTGTCCATGGTTGATATAATGGACATAGGGCTTCACTTCATCCCTCAACACTCTGAACAGCTAAGGACATATGCACGAGTTTTGTTCTTGGATGCCAGCTCTGCATTCAACATTAACGTCCCAGAATTTCTCAACAATATATTAATCCAACTCTGCATGCCTGTTTCCACCTCCTAGTGGATCACCAGCATCTTCACAAGAGAGCAGCAGATGGCAAGGCAAATTCTCTTCAGACACTCGGACAATTACTATTATCCTCCCCATAGAGTGTGTCTTCTCCCCAGTGCTCTACTCACTGTACACTAATTACTGCTCCTCCATGGACCTCTCTGTTAAAATCCTGAAGTTTGACTCTACTGTCACTGGTCCCATCCAAGATGGCGACAAATCTGTTTACAGGAGGGTGGCTACACAGTTGGTAGTCTGGAGCAGTCACAGCGACTTGGAGCTGAACACATTCCAAACAGTTGAAATGATGGTGGGTTTCAGAAGAAACCCTCTGCCACTGCCAGACAAGACTGTGATGGCTGCGCAGTCCTTCAAGTTTCTGGGAACCACAATCAGGAGAGACTTGAAGTGGGACAACACCATCAGCTCCAACACAGTGGAAACCCAGCAGAAGTTGCACACCAGCTGAAGAAGTTCAACTTGCCTCAGTAGCTGCTGGTTTCCAGTTCTACAGTCTTGACAGAGTCTGTCCTCACCACCTCCATCATAGTGTGGTGCAGCTCTGACACCAAACATCACATACACAAACACCATCATCAGGTCTGCAGTAAAGGTACCCACCCTTCTCCACACATACATCTCCAGAAGGAAGCATGCAGAGAAAATCAGTACTGACCTCTTGCACCCATATTCAGCATTACTACCTCCTAGCCAGCTGCTGTGCCCAGCACTAAGAATACCTATTTAACGATTCAACAATTGTACATGTGTGAATGTGTATCGGAAAGGAAATGTGTGTGTGTGTGTGTGTGTGTGTGTGTGTGTGTGTGTGTGTGTGTGTGGTAGTACTCAGCTATGAATGTATGTCTGTTACTGCAGTGTGAAAGCGCTATCATCAGTTATGGTGTGCAATCTGTTGTGTGTTGTGAACAACTGTGTCATCAAAGACAAATGCCTTGTCTGTACAAATGTACTCAGCTCATAAAGTTTGATTCTGATTCTGCACATTCTCATCACTCACACTGGGTGATGCAATATATTGTCATTTTCTTAACATTACTGTTAATTATAATTTGCAGAAACATAATCAAATTTCACATGCATTAAACATTCTGCTGCATATATATATATATATATATATATATATATATATATATATATATATATATATATATATATATATATATATATACACACACACACACACACACACACACACACACACACACACACTCACAGAACATACAATTTATTGCCAAAATTCTCAATTATTGGAATCAGGTGTTCCAATCACTACCATGGACACGTGTATAAAATTAAGCACCTAGGCATGTTGATATTATAAATATTTGTGAAAGTACAATTGTGGAACTGTGATATGATGCCACCTGTGCAACAAATCCAGTTGTGAACTTTCCTCGCTCCTAAATATTCCACATTCAACTGTCAGCTGTATTATAAAAAAATTGAAGTATTTGGGATGACATCAACTCAGCCATGAAGTGGTAGGCCACGTAAACTGACGGCATGGGGTCAGCGGATGCTGAAACACAGTGTGAACTTTCTGCAGAGTCAATCACTACAGACATCCAAACTTCATGTGACCTTCAGATTAGCTCAAGAACAGTGCACACAGAGCTTCATGGAATGGGTCTCCATGGTTGAGCAGCTGCATCCAAGCCATACATCACCAAGTGCAATGCAAAGCGCCAGATGCAGTGGTGTAAAGCACGCCGCCATTGGACTCTAGAGCACTGGAGATGCGTTTTCTGGAGTGACGAATCACGCTTCTCCAGCTGACTATCTGATGGATGAGTCTGGGTTTGGCGGTGGCCAGGAGAACGGTACTTGTCTGACTGCATTGGGCCAAGTCAGACAAGTACTTGTCTGGTGGAGAGGGATTATGGTGTGGGTTGTTTTTCAGGAGTTGGGCTTGGCCCCCAAGTTCCAGTGAAAGGAACTCTGAATGCTTCAGCATACCAAGACATTTTGGACAATCCCATTTGACAATCTGTTCCCTGTGGGAACAGAGCTGGCCACTTCCTCTTCCACAGTCACCAGTGCACAAAGCCTGGATGGCAGAGTCTGGTGTGGATGAACTTGACTGGCCTGTCTTGACCTCAACCCGATCGAACACCTTTGGGATGAATTAGATCGGAGACTGAGAGCCATACCTTCTCGTCCAACATCAGTATGTGACCTCACAAATGCACTTCTGGAGGAATGGTCAAAAATCCCCATAAACACACTCCTTAACCTTGTGGACAGCCTCCCCAAAAGAGCTGAAGCTGTTCTAGCTGCAAAAGGTGGACCAACGTCATATTAAACCCTATGGATTAGGAATGTGATGTCACTTAAGGTCATATGTGAGTCAAGGAAGGAGAGCGAATACTTTTGGCAATATAGTGTATGTATATATGTATTAAAACCCCTACATTTCAACAGTTATAAGGCTTTTAAATCTGCTTCTAAATAGGCTTTTAAAACCTTCTTGTAGCAATGCATTTATTGAATTTATTAGTTTCATTATTGTACTTGAGTTCCAAAAATGCATATGTCTTATAGTAGCAGTAACACTGTATGATTCAGCATTAGACATGTCTTTCTCTACAAAACATATCCATTCAGACACACATCCTTGTACCAATAAACCAGAGGCTTGTGAAATCGTCTAATGATGATAATAAACCGGGTTGCTAGGAGAGAACGTCATCACTAGTGCCTAGGGGTTATGTGCTTCTGAAGTTGGCTTTAAGCAACATCACGTTAAAGATTATGTACAATACAGCAATTTAAACAGGTCCTGCTGGCCCTCTGTCTCTTGAAAGAAGCTTACATTTGTGGGTAGAGCTTAGAGTCAGAGTGCTATGAAATCCTTCAGTCAGTTTCATTGTTTGTCGACCCAAAATGTATTAAAATTGTTGTTTCCATCATTTCAGTAGTCACGTACAGCACAATCTTGACAACCATTTTAGTACTGAGAAACTTAACATTCTTATGGAGCTTGAAGTCTAGCAACACAGTTTAAGCCTTCAAGAAACCTGAAAAATCTGTTTTGAAAACAGGAAACTCACACCCTTTATAGGCTAAAACAAGGTTAGAAACCATGCTGTTTGTCAGGTTAAGTATAACCTCCTGTAATTGCGGAAGTTGCATTGTAGGGTTTCAGAGGATTCGAATATAATACAGATATCATGAGTAATTTGATATCTGTATTACATTTATTGTTATTCAAAACATGTCCTGTCTAAATCTAGAAATCAAGGAGATGTGTGTGACTATACTGTGAGCTTCCTGTTTTTGTGGGGGTTGAGGGACGGGGCATGTAAACGACCTCCCATTGCAGTGTGTTTAAAAGCCCACTGAAAAGCTACAGAGAAGTGGTGCATCTCTCTGTACTAAAGCTGCTGGCAAAGTTCTACTGTGGCTATATGGAACATGGCAAGCTGAGACAAAAGCATGTCTTTCATTTCAGCCAGATGCAGTCTGTTCAGTGTTCTTCTGCAAAAACAAACATAGCACAGCTAGCACTCTGGTGCACGACAACGTCTTGAGTTCACACACACATATTTAGTTTATTCTCAGCAGGGATTTTCTGTGTTAAATGACGGGTCTAAAATTAAATGCAGCATCATAACCCGATTCTTGGCTGTAAAATATCTGCAGATTGAGATTTATTGTGCATACTTGTCACCTGGTTGATTCTGGTACACCATTGTTGCTGTCTTATTGCCTAATAAAGGATGTCAGGTGCAAGAATAATCACTTATAACCGTCTCTGTGTTAACGGAGTAGTGTAGAGATTATTTATTTTGACTCTTTATTCTGGCACTGACAGCACAAAATATATATTTTTAACTCAGGCCGGTATGATACTGATTATGTATGATTATTTTACCACATCTAAAGATAAATGCTTCCCAGGTAGACTCTTAAGCATTTTAAGTCATTTTGAATGTAATGTAAGTGCTGTAATGTAAATGCAAAACAGTCTACTGCGATTAACAAAATTATTACTGCCACGACACGCGTTTTTGTCTCAAGTAACTTAATAAAGTAGATAGGAAACAGCACCCTCGTGTGGTACACTTTACAACGACACTGAACACCTGAAGAAAACCTACGAGTTATTAAGCGCACCATGACGGTAAGGTCTTCCCGGCGTCGAACTGATTATTTTTTTACTGGATGAATGGCAAATCAAATAGTGACTTAGCCAAGAAATATGCAAAGTTCACATGCCTACATGTATGATTTGTTGTTTTAGAAGCCTAGATCTTATCCCATGCTGACGCAGGATACGCATGCCTGATTTTAGGACAATATATTCTTTTACATTTAGTATATTAGATTATTTAATAATCCAATGTTGCTCATTTATAACGCCACGTTCAACATGATAGTTATCATAATTCTGCGATTCTGTAAGTGTCGGCTACTGTAAAGACGATCGTTTAAAAAAAAAAACCTTAACAATTAAGTTATTGAAGAGTTCACTCCAGTCCGCGTGTGAATCCATGTCGGGCTTTGTGAGCGCTCAGCACATCTCCGTTCCTCTCCCGGACTCCCCTTCCTCGCTTCTCCAGCCTCCTGGAGGGAGACGCTCGGTGATTGGCTGAGCGGGATATGGGAGTCCAGAGGCGCTCAGAGCCGCCGTGTTCGTGTTGACTCCTTCAGCTCCCTCCGCACGGACCCGGCGCGCTCGGACAATGGCGCTGCGCAGATAACACCGAGTGGACATTGGCAAACTGCGGTGTTTTTATTAGCGGGGACAAGTTTTTTTGCCTCTTCGCCCCAAGTATATCGCAGTCAAACCAATTTGGCCAAAAATGGTCTGGTTTGTATTAATTTCGTTAGAAAACGAGGTAATTAACGTGAAGTTGTGAATGTGTTGAACTTTACGCGCGTCCCCGGTACGCGTGAAGCTGCTGCTCGACTCTCTGAAGTTGGCCACAGTTTCACCTGAGAGGAACATAATTCACCACCTATGTGTTTCTTTTTCTCCTGTTTGTGAAAGTTGGAGGGTTTTAACTGAATTTGTGACTACAGAACAGTCTTTTCTCTGAGGAAATATCGTGCCCCCCCAACAGCGAGTCTATTAGAGGACAACTTTATCCAGAGCGTCTGGGACATTCGGCAGAAACGTAACCGAGGAAGATGCTGTGTGTGCGGATACGGCGTGACCAAGCTCCCGCTGCTCTAACGCTCATTCTCATTTATGGAGCCTTCCTGTGCTGTACAGGTAATTTACCCGGCTTAAAGACACCGGGACGGCATACAAACATTTTATAATACTTTTAGCCCGTGTCTTGCCTTTTATTCTCTAACAGAAACGCTTTAATTCATCTGTATATAGATGTATAGTTTGAGTAACAGGCATTCTCACCCACAGCTGCTGATAAAGGAAGCGGAGTTAGTCTCATACGAGCCCCGACTTCACTTCACAAACAGAAAATAAATGCACTCCCAAAGCCCAGATAAGTGATAAGAGGCGTGTTGAGCAAGATTTATGCCCAGACAAACATATAGATTAGTGAGGACGGTGTCTTGGACGTGGACCGATCTTGATAGTGGGACACAGCTATGCACAGGGGACGATCAGTCACCGATAAGTGTTGGGGCCAGTTCGCTATAAATCAAGACAAGACCGTACATGGTTTAATGTCCTGCATCATCCTGTCAGCACAGCCAGTGTTGTTTCCACATGTACTACTGCTGCCAAGAGTCCTGCTCTAGTAAAGTGTCATTTCAACGGGGGTCATTACTAAAGTAGTTGAGGGTTCTCCAGGAACGCAGGGCCACGTTATGGTGAAGCGGCGTTTACCTGCGTGCTTTACGGGTCGCCCACCTGGAAGCAGGTGGCTCAGATCATCTACATGAGGTTATTCTTGGAATACACACACACACACACACACACACACACACACACACACACACACACACACACTCACACACACACACACACACACACACACACACACACACACACACACACACACACACACACACACACACACACATTCTTGGATTCTTGGAATTGTCTGCCAAGGTTTTTTTTTTCCAAATATTATTGCAAGTGTTATGTAAAATAAATGTCAGTAGCTTTAATTCGGTTATCCATCCATCCATCCATCCATCAATCCATCCATCCATTTCGCGGGATGAGCGTGCAACGCTTTCAGCGCGAGCGTGTTTCAGTGCCGCGTGCGCGCGCTTCCCCGGTGGTTTCACGGAGGTCTGAAACTGTTTCCGCGTTCGAACAGCGGAAGGGCGGAACCCCGCGCGCTCGGAGGATCATTAAAGTTTGCATCGCTGCCTTTTTGACTCTAGGAAAAAAGAAAAAACGCGACTTATAAACAAACAAACAAACACTGTCGTCGGTATGTGCTCCAGACGGAAAGATTTTGGATGCTATTTAGGAAGTTGGCTTTTGAGTTCAGCTTGTTCATTTACAATAACCAATTACTGTCCACATGAATAATAACTTGCTGATTCACAGAAATTGCTGCAAAAATCTCCTCAAAATATGTTAAAGTTTATGAACATCTAGTTTATAATAATAATAATAATAATAATTACTATTATTATTAATAATAATAATAATAATTATTATTATTATTATTATCGGAATAATATGCCCATATCAGAAATTATGACGTTTTGGTTATTTTTGGTGTTTTGGTTATTTTTAGCGCCAACTACCGTATTTGAAAGTTAGCAAAGTTTAGACACTTGGTTTGGTCTGTTGAAATAAATCGTGTCGCAAATACTTAAAAGAAGACGATGTTGGATTGTGTGAAAGACTTAGTCTTGGCATTCAAGAATTTGTGTTAGCTAAGAACCTAGTTATTTACCTTCGTATTGAAATCATATTTAAAAAGTATCTTGCTGCATATCTAGCAGATCGGTTCATAACATCCACAGTAGTTTACCCACAGTTTAGTTGTACCATTCTGGAGGATAAGTTAGGAATTAGTGCAAGTTAGAAGAGCTGTAACTGTGTTGGCTACTGGGCTGGATACTGGGCTGGATACTGGGTTGGATACTGGGCTGTACCCAGAATGCCTCTGTAGGTGGTGTCCCAGGTCATGCTTTGTCCCTTACTAAACATGGTTCAGGGGGTCTTACCCATCCTGTAGCCCTTTCCTATCTCATTTATTGATGGTATGATGTTTAACTAGAGCAGTCCCGCGTCCCCCACCCCTGCCTGTTGTTCCAGAATAGGCAGCCCAGAAAAGCCGCTTATGCTTAATAAGGGAGCACTGTTTTGAAATGAAATGCTCAGGATGAGAAATGTGATCTGTGGAGCGTGGCGGAGAGTGCGGTTGGAGACAGGAGAGCTGGGCTTTTGTTCAGGTCCGGCTGGATGTTGGTGTGGGAGCCCGGCTGCCTCTACACACATACGCCAAAGTCTGAACGAGACACAGAGACCGGGGCATTTTTCAACTACTCTGTAACATAGCGTGGTCGAGACAGATAACATTCATCTTTTCTCTCATTCTGCCCATTCCTTTATTCTTCCTCTCAGCTCCTGCTCTGTTGGGTGTGTGTGTGTGTGTGTGTGTGTGTGTGTGTGTGTGTGTGTGTGTGTGTGTGTGTGTGCATGTGTTCATGCGTGGATGTGCTGAGCTCAGATTTCCTCTATGAGAATGCTGTCTGAGTGTTGACATGAACATTAATTACCCAGACTGCCAGGAAACCACGTCTGGCTCCTTTGCCCATCAGCCTCCTCACTCAGGACTGTGTGTGTGTGTGTGTGCCTGTGTGTCTGTGTGTGTGCACGCGTGCATGTGTGCATGTGCTTGTGTGTGTGTTCGTCTTTGTATGTTTGTTTGTGTGTGCATCTGCATATGCGTTTGGGAATATCTCCGCATTCTCTGTTCAGTGCAGACAGAGAGGACTGGGTATGCTTGTGCACATGAGTGTTTGTATGTACATTTGAGTGCCCTTGCCTGCATGTGTATGAGAGTTTGTATGTACATTTGAGTGCCCTTGCCTGTATGTGTATGAGTGTTTGTATGTACATTTGAGTGCCTTTGCCTGCATGTGTATAAGTGTTTGTACATACATTTGAGTGCCTTTGCCTGAATGTGTATGAGTGTTTGTATGTATGTTTGAGTGCCTTTGCCTGCATGTGTATAAGTGTTTGTATGTACATTTCATTGCTTGAACACAAGTGTATGAGTGTTTGTATGTATGTTGAAGTGCTTGTATACATGTATTTGAGAGTTTTGTATATTCATTTTCAGTGTCCTTGTCTGCATGTGTTAGAAGAGTAAGTAGTAGATTAATAGTAAATGAGTAATAGTTGTTAGAGTTGAGCTCAAACCTCATACAACTGCGACGGGGAGGGGGGGGGGTGTTTAAGGCTAGCATCTATTGCTTAAGGTCAAACCATATGGAAGGGGGTGGAGAGAACCTCCGTGTGCCCCAGGCCATCATCTTTAGAGAGGAGAACATGTCTGACCCTCCCCACCAGGGCCCAGTGAATTCTCCTGTGGAGCTGCAGGTCACGGAGGTGCAGCTGGTTAACTATGGGAGACGGTTGTCTTTTTCTTTGCCCCAGTGCTGGCTAATGGGTCAGACCCTTGTGTTCTGTGTTTGGGGTGTGCGTAGAGTGGTCAACGTCGTGTCAGGAGGTACGGTACTGTTTTCAGACACGGAGACAGGTGGCCTCCGAGAGGCCTAGAAGTGGGAAAATGAGAGCTTGTGAAGTTTAATAGAAGTGGTTAAACAAAATGTTAGAGGCGGGAGAGGATGGAAGACACAGAAGGGAACGATCTGAGAGAAAGAGCGAGGGAACATGTGTCGTGTTGGAGAGTGTGACTTGCAGTGCTGCGCTGTGCATTAGTTTAATGGGAGCTTTGGGGAGGAGCCATGTGCGGCTGTATTGGAGATCACTGGTGTTCCACTCCCTCCCTCCCCTCCATTATTCATCACTGCAAAGTGGCCCTTGTTAATATTTTAAACCTGTTTATGATTGCTTAGAACCTTTATATGGCATGTGTGTGTGTGTGTGTGTGTGTGTGTGTGTGTGTGTGTGTGTGTGTGTGTGTTTCTGTATGTTTGTGTGTGTGTGGTTCTGTTTTTCTGGATTGGAATTGGGAATGTGTAGTGCATGTGGTCGTGAGACGAGTCTGACACCCATAATCACTCACTTTTTAAACCAAGATTAGATCAACAGTGTGGTAAATACTGATCACTATGCATGGGACCTGAGAACTAACCTCACTCCCCCACCCTGTGTGTACACATCTGTGTGTGTGTGTATCTGTGTGTGTGTGTGTGTGTGTGTGTGTGTGTGTGTGTGTGTGTGTGTGTGTGTGTGTGTGTGTGTGTGTGTGTGTGTGTGTGTGTGTGTGTGTGTGTGTGAGGGAGAAGGATAGAGAAGTTAGATGCAGTGGCATTCAAGCATCATTAAGTCTCAAGGAGACGAGTGAGCGGGAGCGAGAAAGAGTGAGAAACAGCAAGGAGCATGTCTCATGTCTCTGGGAGGTGGTTTTCTTAAGGCTTTTAGCGATGGCTAGTGTGCTGAGTTTTAATGGCGGACATTTTTAATGCTTTGCCAATACTGTACATGAAGTGTGCCGCCATAAATCATCAGCAAAGAGCAGAGAGACAGTTGGGGGGGGGGGGCAGTTGGGAAAATCAACCGAGAAAAAGTGAAGTGAAATAAATAAATAAATAAATACCAGTATTAATATAAGCATGACAATGAAAGCGTTAAAATAAACATGATAATAAAACATTAAAATAAGCATAATAATAAACCTGAGAATCTGATATGAAAAATAACTGATATTTTACTGAGAATCTTATATTAAAAGTAGCTGATATTTTACTGGGAATCTGATATTAAAAGTAACTGATATCATTGGGTCCAATGAGTAAAACCTTTAATATGTTCTTTTCAGTAGTCACAAAAGTCTGTTTGGACAAGTGATGAAAATTAGTTAGTCCAAGCAAACACAAAAACCACTCACAGGATACTAGAGCCTTCAGAACATGAGGAGAGGAACGATGACTCGAAGATCTTGAGGATCATTCCAGAAGAGCTGAGTGATGACGAGAAGGGCTGGGTGGAGGAACAGACGGGAGGGCGGAGGAGGAGATTTTAATGAAGTTGGGGCAAACCGTGGATGGATGAATGAGAAAAAGAAGAGGGAGACTCTTCACCCCAGCCAGGTTTACGGCAGATGGGCGGTGGGCTGGGGGTGGGCCGGGTGGGATGGGTGGAGTGTGACGGGGTCTGCTGAAGAATGACTCCGTGGGGTGGCTTTGTACCCGCCCTGAATGGAGGGCTCAAAGAAGCTCTTTCCTGCCACGGTGTGTGGGGTGTGTGGGGTGAGGGGCCGGCCAGTCTGTTCTTCTGAAAGCCAGCCACAGAAAATGCATGAGTGTGTGTGTGTGTGTGTGTGTGTGTGTGTGTGTGTGTGTGTGTGTTTATTCTGCCTCTGCTCTCTTTTCATAGTCACACTTCTTATTCAGTCATGTCCAAACAATGGGGCCGAGAGCCAGACATGTGAAAGTTTGTATTCTTATCCTGCCACTGTCGCCGTGGTGAACATCTTCCGCTCCTCTTGCAGTATTTTCATTGGCTGTGGCCATCTAAGTGTTCCCCAGTGCCGCGGAGCAGAGCGCTTTCATCTTCTCCAGTACCAAACCACAGGAAGAGTGCGGTGAGCCCCTGGCGCCACACGTGGCATGAGTGCCAGCCGCAGCTCGGGTGCAGCGTGGTTCTGGTGGAGCGTGGTTCTGGTGCAGCGTGATTCTGGTGGAGTTTGGTTCGGGTGGAGCGTGGTTCAGGTGGAGCGTGGTTCAGGTGGAGCGTGGTTCTGGTGCAGTGTGGTTCTGGTGCAGTGTGGTTCGGGTGCAGCGTGGTTCGGGTGCAGCGTGGTTCAGGTGGAGCGTGGTTCGGGTGGAGCGTGGTTCGGGTGCAGCGTGGTTCAGGTGGAGCATGGTTCTAGTGGAGTTTGGTTCTGGTGGAGCGTGGTTCTGGTGGAGTTTGGTTCTGGTGGAGTTTGGTTCTGGTGCAGCGTGGTTCTGGTGGAGTTTGTTTCGGGTGCAGCGTGGTTCTGGTGGAGTTTGGTTCTGGTGCAGCGTGGTTCTGGTGGAGTTTGGTTCGGGTGCAGCGTGGTTCTGGTGCAGCGTGGTTCTGGTGGAGTTTCGTTGGGGTGCAGCGTGGTTCTGGTGCAGCGTGGTTCTGGTGGAGTTTGTTTCGGGTGCAGTGTGGTTCTGGTGCAGCGTGGTTCGGGTGGAGTTTGGTCCGGGTGCAGCGTGGTTCTGGTGCAGCGTGGTTCTGGTGGAGTTTGGTTTGGGTGGAGCGTGGTTCTGGTGCAGCGTGCTCCCCACATCTTGGGTTGAGCTGCGTGTGGCAGCTCTCGGTGACACGGTCCCACACCTGTCACGCCGTGCGAGTCACCGCGAGCCCCAATTACAAGTGCCTCACACTCATTAACCCCAGAGGAAGAGTACGTCTCTCCTCAGTCCACCGCCTCACGCGTCTGCCACGTTTAATTGTTCTGATATGGTCGGCAGCCTGATTCTGATTGAGAGGTGGGTCCAATCTTCTCAGCAGTTGATGTAGGCCTGCCGGAGAACTTACTGTCTGTAATGTCTCTGCTCATTATACCCTAGCTTGTTCCCATATGTTTCAAGGTGCCCTGCTACAGTTCTTGAATGGCTCTCTGAATCATAATATCTAATACTTATAGGAGACAGTGTCTTTCAGGCATTTTACCATGGGTAGGAGTCAAAGGTGTGTCTGTGACGTTATAGAGTCCGCAGTGGTTTTGGTTTATATGGCGTGGCAGGCCCGCTCCGATCAGGCGTCCATGAACGCTGGTGCCGGGTCTGTGAGCACCACCTGCTGCCTGCCTCTGTGTGTCTCGCACTGGCAGAGAGACGTTTTGAGGCCGTGAACATGCTCCTGGCCAGCCTCTTCCTCTTCAAAGGGAAGTTCAGACCAGTCCATGCTTGGAGATTAGGCTCAAACCAATCTGGGTGCTATTTCAAGCCGTGAGTGAGTGAGTGTGTGTGTGTGTGTGTGTGTGTGTGTGTGTGTGTGTGTGCGTGCGTGCGTGCGTGCGTGTGTGTGTGTGTTTGCATTTCTGACACAGATGCTGGCTGAAGTCTGTGCGTGGGAGAAATGGCATCTTCCATCTTTATTTCTGGGTCCCAGGGTAGTCTTTAAGAGGATATCAGCCAGCTTCTCTCTTAGCCTTCATCCTTGCTCTCATTTGGCCTGTTTTTGTCATGTTTCTAGTTTTAGTCCCTTTGAGAATATTTGAAATCCCAATCCCTCTCTCTCTCTCTCTCTCTCTCCTCTCATCCTTCCAATCTGGGTTTCATTTTCTTCTGCCCCGTGTGTAGTGATCCTCTCCCCGTCTCTGTCCTTTTACGCCCCAGAGCTGGTGGGGGTTTGGGAAGCTCGTCTTTAGAAGGCAGCGTGGAGAATCCTATCTCTCTGAGTTTAATGCCTATTAAGTCTCCCATCTGCCCCATGGGGCGGGGCGCAGCACTGTGGGGGGCATCTTTTGGGGGGTGTGGGAAAGAGGAGTGGGGATTTATTAGTGTTCTCCTAGTGTCCATTGCCACTGCAGGGCTGAATGGGGGAGTCCATAACAGCCCAGAAGAGGGACACACAGGCCCTTGCGTGCTCACACACACAGCAGCTGGTTTGTCATTGTTGTGGGTTAAGTGTGTGCTCCTGGTCCGTGAGGGGTGATGGAGTGTGATAAAGCACTCTTAAAAAGAACCGTGTAGAAGACCTCACACAGTGGTCCCTGGATAAATAGCCTTCCTAACCCTGCCTTGCCCAAGACTTATGTAAAATTAAAGACCCACCCAGTCTATTACAGCATATGCTAGCATATGCAAACATACATATGCACATGAAAACACACACACAAACACGTGTATTGACACCCAAACACACACATATATAGTGAAATAGGCAAAAATGAAGGCAAGACAACCCATCAAGCCCAGAACTGTTGCTCTGGCCATCCAGACAGTGGAGGCCCATGGGAGCAGGTCTTAAGCTGAGCCTCCATGGCAGTCAGATCGCTGAGCTGGTTGCGAGGCATAATTCCTCCGGGGCAGTTCAGCGTGTCGACCACGGAAGCCTCCTCTCTCCTGCTTTGCCTGTGCGTCTTGTAGGAGCATTAATACTGTGTCATTAAGACTCCGCCAACTGCTAATCTGAGCCTGACAGGCTCCTGCCTGCCTGGCGAAGGAGTAAATAGGGGAGAGAGGGAGGCGGTGAATGAAGAGCAAACAGGAGCAGAGTGAGGAGGAGGAGGAGGAGGAGGAGCGGGTGTTGCGGGGAGGTCTCCCCCTGGACCTGTCAGGTGCTCAGTCAGCGAACGCATCCACGCGCGTCTTGATTACATTCTCACGCGTGTGGGGGTGGAGGGGGAATCAGCGCGGGGCCTTTCTGCTCTTAACCGCCGCCACGCAGCCTCTTGGGTGTGACGTTGGTCGGAGCCTCGGGAGCGTTTGTGTGTGCAGCAGGAAGCATGTCCAGCTCCGCCAGGCGGTTGGGCGTCATGGCCGACCTCTCTCTCACCTCCTCGCTCGCTCCGCTCCAGCGCTAATACTCTGTCGCTTCGCCACGCTGCCATCGAAGCCAAGGTGGGCGTGGCCCCGCGGGGTCAGGACCGGGCCCCGCGTCTGGCTGCGGCCGGCGCACCTGCGCTCCCGGCCGGCACACCTCTCCGCATATGGCGCCGGTCGGTCGGGTTCGTCTATCGTGGCCCGGCCCGGTAGCCTGCCCAGCATGGCCGACGCTCGCAGGGATTAAGGAAGCAGATGGACACTCGTGCTGAGCGGACTGGGTTCATTAACTCTCCGCACGGCGCATCCGAACTTTGCAGCCCCGCCCACGCCCCGCCCACGCCCCGCCCCGCCTCGTCCCGCCCCGCACCGCCCCTGGCTTGTCCTGTCCTGTAGTTTGCCATCTTCATGCTGCGTCCTGTTCCGTGGCCCCGACCGGCCCGAAGAAGTGAACGCCTGCATGATGTAATGATGATGTATTGATCGATGGCTGAGAGGCAGGCTGGACGTTTCTGTCTGATCAGTTGAAGTGAGGCAGGGTCACTTTTCAACTTAAACAAAAATGATGATCTTGGGCTGTCAGTGTGCAGCCACCCTTGGAGTGTGTGTGTGTGTGTGTGTGTGTGTGTGTGTGTGTGTGTGTGTGTGTGTGTGTGTGTGTGTGTGTGTGTGTGTACATGGCGGAGAGCGTAGGATGGAACAAAGAGGAGAGACTCTGCTCAGTAGACTCATTTAGAAAGTGATCTGTCAGGACCAGAGAAACTCTGTGTGAGCTGTTAGCTTTGATGCAGTAAGCAATCCAGAGTGGTGTGGCCAGACAGCCTCCGTGCCCCAGAATCCTCATGGGCACTGCGGTCTACTGTATGTCAAATGTTTGGCAAGTGCATCATTCACACTGATGTTATGTGACCCAAAATGGTGTCTGTTTTCAAACCTAAAAGACAGCTGCCGGGGTTTGTGAGTCGTTGTGTTGGCGTGATGGACACCTGAAATTAGCTGCACTTCAGAGCCCCTCCTGCCTGTCCTGTGTAATGAGCATCACTCTGTGTCTTAACACGTCTATCGGTGGCACCGAGGTTTCGGGTCCTTTCATATGGCCGACCTGCTCCGTTCAGGTCTTTGCCAGGCAGGTGAAATTACCCTTCTTTAACGGTAGCTGTGTGTAATGCCTGTTAATCTGATGCCCTGCAGGGGGACAGCATGAGGCTTGCTCGGATTGATTCTGGTCCTGATTGCAGGCTTTAAGAGGAGCCGTAGACTCATGGACAAGCAGCCAGCAGGCGTTTTAGTGGCCTGGGGAGATGGCCGTGCGGGTGCCCTCGCTCGTGCAGGAGGAGAGGTCCACGCCGAAGCCCGTCCAGGTGTAGGAACCGCCACAAACATGCAGCAGAACCTGTACTTGACTGGAGGGGCGTCACCGAACACGTTTTACATAATCGCAGCTCCTTTATTCTGCCATGTGTTTGTTTTAAGAACAAAACCAAGCAGAAAGTAAATACAAGTGCGCTAAAAATCTCCTCAATTCTTATTCTGCGGTACGGTCCACGTTGGTTGTGTGAAGATTTGAGTGCTCACTCTTCAAATCCATTTCCAAAGCACAATTCATTCTGTGCTTCACTAAGCTGGTTTAGAAGCGTTACCGCTGGGACGGCTCTGATGGTGCTTTATGGTGACATCTCAGAGCACTCTCACAGTACTTGAAACTAGGAAGGAAAGCTCTGCAGAAGTGTGTGGCTCAGGTGAGGGTCTCTCCGGGGCGTGCGGGTGCGGGGCCCCCCGGGCAGGTGGCGTGCGGGTGCAGGGCTCTGCTCGTGGCCCTGCCGCAGTGTGGCCCTGCTGATTAAATGCAGAGCACTTTTGTTATTGGTTAAGGCTACTGGGTGGGGTGACTGCAGGGAACAGCATGCCTGTGTGGAGGTGATTATGTGTGCGTTTGACAGCGGCTGCCCACACCACATTTGAGTGTGTGTGTGTGTGTGTGTGTGTGTGTGTGTGTGTGTGTGTGTGTGTGTGTGTGTGCGTGCATGTACGTGTGTGTGTGTGTGCATGTACGCGTGTGTGTCACTGACAGTTCTACAGTGACGTGAAGTGCGTAAATCTGGCCCCGTTAAATGCAACGGCTGCCTGGCCGCATTAGCACAACAATTTACACATCTGTCCCAGAGCCTCAGACACTGGGGGGGATAATGAAGCCCTCCTGGCCCACAGCCACTGTGACTACCACGGCCCACAGCCACAGGGAGGGGAGGAGAACCAGGAGGACAGAGGAAACAGGATATACAGGAACACTAAGCCTCTCCCTTCCTCACGCCTCTCTACGTCTCCTCCTCCTCCAATGAGAAGGAGCAATTACATGGCAGTGTCATGCGTGTCTTTCATCTGGTGTGGGGAGCAGTGGCGTAATGAAGGTGCTCTCGCCTGTAATTACACGGAGACACGCTGGATGGAGGGCGTCTGCCGCCGCGCACGACCCAAAACAGCCGTAAATTCCTTTGATATAGGAGGAGATAAAAAGACCCGCCAGACTCGCTTGATCCGGCTGGTAACGGCTGTCTTAGGAAGAGCTGCTTAGCACCAGCCCGTGCACATTTCAGTGGCGCGGATGTGGCTGGAAGTGGCACGGGGGCTGTGCTGTCGGTCCTAAGCTCTCGTCTTCTTCTGCTCTCCAGGGGATTGCTGTGTCAGACACTCTGGTTCAAGTACATTTTGATTCATATAATTACAAATGGCTCCTGGTACATTCGCAGAAGAAATGTGGTTTTTCCAGCAGGAGAACTGAGTGCAGCTCCAAACAAAGAAATGGGAACGGTGCCAGAGGAAACTCAGAAAGGTCAAAGTTCACTTTAATCATTACCGAGCATGATGGGCTTCAGTTATCCCCGTGTGCATCGGGGTGAAAACCACGAGCTCACCTGAGATCACGTGTTCCTTAATGCGGCGTGGGTCTAAGAGGGTGGTGCGTACCACGCGGGGATCAGAGGCCCGGCCCCAGCTGGGCCTGTGGCAGGAGGCTCGGTTGGGTTCCTGGAGAAGCCGCGTGGCTGCTACAGCAGCGTTCTTACCCCTCCTCCTCCTCCTCTTCACTGGC
This sequence comes from Brachyhypopomus gauderio, assembly GCF_052324685.1. Lineage (NCBI taxonomy): Eukaryota > Metazoa > Chordata > Actinopteri > Gymnotiformes > Hypopomidae > Brachyhypopomus > Brachyhypopomus gauderio. The sequence goes on along the minus strand of NC_135225.1, from coordinate 6,272,734 downwards.
CTCACTCTCACCACCGAACCTCCCTAAAGATGCTGCAGGAGGCTAGCAGCTAAAGTGTTGGATCAGAGGACATTACTTGATAGTAAACTGTAAAAAAGAAGAAAAGAAAAAATAAAGGATCAGCTCAGGAGCTCTCACTTGCTGTGAGATCTTTCAGTCACAAGAGGACCGCCCATTGGCTGCCTTACATTCACTGGATGAGGCTACCGAGAGCTTCTGGCCTTTAAGGTCTTCACTGCGTGGCAGGCCGGGCGAGGGGCGGGGCCAGTACGCTGGACGGCCCGCCCCATGGAGGACTCTCAGCCGTGGTTTTTAGATTAGCTCTCTGGCCCAGATAGAGGCCTGGTTGGTTCGAGGTAGGGGTATACAGGACAGAGACAGATAGAAGAGGGGTGGGCAGTGGGGGGTGGCTCACGGATTAGAGGGCTTTTGATGAAACAGCATTGCCCAGTTCGACCAACACACATGTACACAACCCACCACAGTTATTTTTCCCTCTCACATTTTTTTGTTTATTCACAGGATTAAGGTATCCTAATCCC
>NC_135225.1:6263257-6271692 GCF_052324685.1 Brachyhypopomus gauderio | reverse complement strand
GGGGAGGATGAGAGGGGAGGATGAGAGGGGAGGATGAGAGGAGGGGAGGAAGAGAGGGGGAGGGATGAGAGGGGAGGACGAGAGGGAGGAGAGAGGGGAGGACGAGAGGGGAGGATGAGAGGGAGGAGGATGAGAGGGGGAGGACGAGAGGGGAGGACGAGAGGGGAGGACGAGAGGGGGAGGATGAGAGGGGAGGACGAGAGGGGAGGACGAGAGGGGAGGATGAGAGGGGAGGACTGAGAGGGGAGGATGAGAGGGGAGGAGGATGAGAGGGGAGGACGAGAGGGGAGGATGAGAGGGGGAGGATGAGAGGGGAGGATCGAGAGGGGAGGATGAGAGGGGAGGATGAGAGGGGAGGATGAGAGGGGAGGATGAGAGGGGAGGATGAGAGGGGAGGATGAGAGGGGAGGACGAGAGGGGAGGATGAGAGGGGAGGATGAGAGGGGAGGATGAGAGGGGAGGACGAGAGGGGAGGATGAGAGGGGAGGACGAGAGGGGAGGACGAGGAGGGGAGGATGAGAGGGGAGGATGAGAGGGGAGGACGAGAGGGGGAGGGACGAGAGGGGAGGATGAGAGGGGGAGGACGAGAGGGGAGGACGAGAGGGGAGGACGAGAGGGGAGGATGAGAGGGGAGGATGAGAGGGGAGGACGAGAGGGGAGGATGAGAGGGGAGGATGAAGAGGGGAGGATGAGAGGGGAGGATGAGAGGGGAGGACGAGAGGGGAGGATGAGAGGGGAGGATGAGAGGGGAGGATGAGAGGGGAGGATGAGAGGGGAGAGGACGAGAGGGGGAGGATGAGAGGGGAGGATGAGAGGGGAGGACGAGAGGGGAGGACGAGAGGGGAGGATGAGAGGGGAGGATGAGAGGGGAGGACGAGAGGGGGAGGACGAGAGGGGAGGATGAGAGGGGAGGATGAGAGGGGGAGGATGAGAGGGGAGGACGAGAGGGGAGGATGAGAGGGGAGGATGAGAGGGGAGGACGAGAGGAGGAGGATGAGAGGGAGGATGAGAGGGGAGGATGAGAGGGGAGGACGAGAGGGGAGGATGAGAGGGGAGGATGAGAGGGGGAGGACGAGAGGGGAGGATGAGAGGGGAGGATGAGAGGGGAGGATGAGAGGGGAGGACGAGAGGGGAGGATGAGAGGGGAGGACGAGAGGGGAGGACGAGAGGGGAGGACGAGAGGGGAGGACGATGAGGGGAGGATGAGAGGGGAGGATGAGAGGGGAGGACGAGAGGGGAGGACGAGAGGGGAGGATGAGAGGGGAGGACGAGAGGGGAGGATGAGAGGGGAGGATGAGAGGGGAGGACGAGAGGGGAGGATGAGAGGGGAGGATGAGAGGGGGAGGACGAGAGGGGAGGACGAGAGGGGAGGACGAGAGGGGGAGGATGAGAGGGGAGGACGAGAGGGGAGGATGAGAGGGGAGGACGAGAGGGGAGGATGAGAGGGGAGGACGAGAGGGGAGGACGAGAGGGGAGGATGAGAACGGTTCAGGACTCAATCTTTCTGTCGGTGCTTGTTCTTTCCTTGGTTTCTGAGAGAGCCTGTGTGTATATTCATGTATTTCCCTGAAATACACTTCCCTCCGTGTGTGTGTGTGTGTGTGTGTGTGTGTGTGTGTGTGTGTTTGTGTGTGTGTGTGTGTGTGTGTGTGTGTGTGTGTGTGTTACTGTTGTCTGTACCTGAGCATTATGCCAGACACTAGGGGATCTCTCTGATGCAAGGGGACGCAATGGCAGAGGAGAATGACGCCAGTCTCTCTGCATCCATGCTGTGGGTGCCTGTTTGAGTATGTGTGTGTGTATGTGTGTGTGTGTGTGTGTGTGTGTGTGTGTGTGTGTGTGTGTGTGTGTGTGTGTGTGTTTACAGCATCTTTGCACATTACTAACTGACCATGTCTGTCGCTCAGCATCGGTGACTATTCAGGAAGTATTACGCCCTTATCAAGCCTTTCTGTGCTTAAGTGCTTTGCATCTGTGCATTTTTGCATCTTTGCATGTTTGAGTGTGTGTGTGTGTGTGTGTGTGTGTGTGTGTGTGTGTGTGTGTGTGTGTGTGTGTGTGTGCGTCTGAGTGTGTGTGTGTTGGTATTTGTCCACACACGAGTGGGAGCTGTAACATGCTGATGGGCTGTCAATCGAGCTCCTCTCCACAACTTTTCATTAGCATCACAGAAGAGAAACTCTGCCAAAGCAGTTAGTCACAAGAATCAGCACTGTCACAACACATTACATGAGCGCAGCTTTCGAAGAGCGCCAGTACTACAGGCAAAATCAGCCCAAGATTGCTAGTTGTGCTGAAAGCACTCTGAGAATAGACCCCACCATCTCTCTCTCTCTTTCTCTCTCTCTCTTTCTCCCTCTCTCTTTCCACCTTTCCTCGGTTCCAGTGGCACACGTTTTGTCTGTTTTTCCTGTTCCTCTCCTCCTCACCCACACATCTTGGTTATCTGAACACAATGTTTTCTTTACCCTGTGCTCCTACCTTTGTGTTGCTTTCATATTTACAATAAAAGTGTTTAAAAAGCCTATTTTATTAAATATTTTACTATTAATACTTTCTACAGATGGATTGTTCTATATCATGTGTCCCATACATCTTGGTTATCTGATCACTAATTTATTTAATCAATTGATGAGGCCTTTTGTCTTGTTTTTATTTGTACAAAGAAAATGTCAAATGTTAAAACAGCTATTTTAGTCCATTTTAGTTCAAACTGATTCTCCAGTACCGTGTGTTCTTCATTCCTTAACGCTCTTCCCCGGTGCAGTGTATCTGTGCTGCTCTCCCCATCCATATCTTGTTCATTATCACCTCTTGAGTGAACCTGATGTAATTTTTGCAGGAAGTTTGATTCATTTGATATGTCTTTCCTCTAGAGAGCCTAGTCACAAGCTCTTATTGTAAACACTCATCGACAACTCTCACACCCCCACCCCCATATCTCCACCTGCACAACCTTATAAGACAGCCTGTTCCTCTCCTCTCTTCTTCTCTCTTCTCTCCTCCTAGTCTTTTGTTCATTTCCGCACAGCTCGCACAAACCCGCATGCTCCATTTGGTTTCCATGTGAAAAAAAACCTCCCGCACACTCGGTCATCACAACGAGATAGCGTGTGGTGAACATAGCAGTGTGTTGAACATGAATGCATGAATGAATCTTCGATTTATATAGCGCCTTTCCAAATTCCCAAGGCGCTTTACAGATTAACACAGGTACAAGTCACAGACAACCAATCACACACACACCGGCGAGAAGTGGCAGCCAATTGGCACAGCGTACTCTCTACCGGAAGCCCGGGTGCAGGAAGGGGAGAGAGGACAGACCCTAGTGGCAGAGCACCATCCACCACTGGGCATACAAGCACACACACTCAGAAACTACTTTTTATTGAACATAGAGACACAGACACACACTCAGGGAGAATTTTTCAGACTGCCAATTTACCTTACCTCCATGTTTTTGGACTGTGGGAGGAAACCGGAGATCCCGGAGGAAACCCACACAAACACAGGGCGAACATGGAAACTCCACTCAGATAGGGACTTGAACCCAAGACCCCAGTGCTGAGAGGCAAACGTGCTAACCACCAAGCCACCGTGTTGACCACATGGCTGTGGTGAACATGGCCGTGTGGTGAACATGGCTGTGGTGAACATGGCCGTATGGTGAACATGGCCGTGTGGTGAACATGGCCGTGTGGTGAACATGGCTGTGGTGAACATGGCCGTGTGGTGAACATGGCCGTGTGGTGAACATGGCCATATGGTGAACATGATCGTGTGGTGAACATGGCCGTGTGGTGAACATGGCCGTATGGTGAACATGGCTGTGGTGAACATGGCTGTGGTGAACATGGCCGTGGTGAACATGGCCATGTGGTGAACATGGCCGTATGGTGAACATGGCTGTGGTGAACATGGCTGTGGTGAACATGGCCGTGCGGCAGGCCGCGTCACCACCCTGCAGCAGCAGAGTGTTGAGCCGTGAGAGGATGATCCTGTGGATCATCATTAACTCCACGTTTGATTTTTATTCCTAGCGATGTCTCTGCTTCAGCGCATCTCCCCTTTGTTACCTCTTCCATATCAATAAAGTTCAGCTGCTGCAGTATCATTCGATCTCTTCGTCTTTTTAATCTCAGTATTTTCAGTAACCATCAGCCCCACATACGATGACAAATATATGTGTGCATGCTTTTACATATTTTGGCTGCTTGGCTAATCTCTTTGATATATAGTCTCATGGTATAGCAGAGCCGCCGTTTGAAACGCAGGGATTGTTAGCTTGCTGGCGTGTACCAGCACAGACCCGAGACCTGGACATTTATCTTCCCTGAAGTTGAAATATCATTGTTGTTATCGTCGGAGTTTCCAACATTAAGAACCAGACATCAGCAGGTCTTCTGGCTTTCTGCCTGAGATTACAGGATGTAGCATTGAGGAGGTGTGGTGGAGGAGAGGGGCAGTCGTCCACGTCACTCACACACCTCAGGGACTCTGGGCTCCCCGGACTGGTCATGGTTCTGGAATCACCGCTCCTGACTGGCACTTCCATGGGTTTATTGTGGGGTTTTGAAATCCCACTTTTCAAATAACATTTATTCAGGCAATATCCCCTTAAGATTCTCAAATAAAAATGGTAATGTATACAGGCATAAACACAATATCATAGACATATAATGACTGCTGTCATATTTTGTTTCCAGAGTGTAACATTAAGATCATAAATGTGGCTGTAAAAGCCTGCAGTGCTTACGGTATATCACTTCCTGACTGGTGCTTCAAGTTATTTCTGATGCTTTTTCCCCGAGAATGCTCTAATGCTCTAAAGCTTTCTGGGCACCCACCATTCTGTGTTAAGAAGACTTTCTATCTCCATAAAAACAACTTCAAAACAAATATTGAACACATGTGAAAAACTTATTTTACAATTTCTGAATCCCATTACCCTAAAACTTGGATGTTTATTTCATTAGAGCAAGCAGAAATAAAGCTTTGTGTGTGTGTGTGTGTGTGTGTGTGTGTGTGTATGTGTGTGTGTGTGTGTGTGTGCTTACAAGGTATGCAAGAGAGAGACTGTGTGTCTGTTTCCTGTCTGACTGGTGTCTATTACTTGACGTTAACTGGTTGATGAACTCTTTTAGCGAGAAGGGGGTATGTAGAGTGCAGGATTAGGGCAGATGAGAGGATGGACTGGGGGTCCTGTTGGAACTGCCCAGAGGCAGGTGGACGGGCACAGGAAGGGGCCCGTGTGGAGAGGACAGTGCGGGCATCTGCTGCCCTGGGTTCTTGGGAAAAGGGTTGGGGTCAGAACATCTTTTGGGTTCACACTGAGCATCGTTAAAACGTGTCTCCAGACAAAACGAATGAGAGAAGAAACAGCTCAGCTTGCTCAGAAACAGTGAGAGCTAGTGATGTGGCTTGAGTCAAAGATTAAAATCAAAATATGTATAAGCATGTATGTAAAATATTGGAGGTCATGTTGTCAGAGTTCCTCGTTGTCCGGCTTTTGTGTGTGTGTGTGTGTGTGTGTGGATCCTCCCTCGTTGGGAGCAGATCTGGTAATGTAGCGTCAGCAGGAACATAAACCTGTCCCAACCGGACTCCGTCACTGCCTACAGGGGGTTTCAGGAGGCTTTGTCAACAGCTGTTTCAAAAACCATGCATATGTTTACATGGGGGAAAACATATATATTTGACAGTGAGTGCACACACTTCTGAGGATGCATCAGGCGAGCAGAAGGACCAGGACTGGGTCCAAGGTCAGACAGGACTGGGTCCAAGGTCAGACAGGAAGGAGCCATTCTGTGCTTTCATGATTCTTTCACTCTAGTTTATGTATGACCATAGCTTATATGTCAGAGTGTTTTAACCTAAAAATTAAGTTTTTTGTTTGTGTGCTGTGGGAACTTATTTTTCTGAAGAACTTTGCATGTGTGCCTGTATGTGAGAGTGTACGATTGTGTGGGTGTGTGTGTCCGTGTCTGTGTTTGTCCTCCGTGTGTCCTGTTGAGTAGGGCTTGGGTAATCAGCTAGAGTGGCATGTAGAAAGAAAGAGTAGATGAGAGGTACATATGTGTGTGTGTTTTTGTGTGGACAGGAGTGGGTAATTGAAGGGAGTCTAGAGAGCGGGGCCTGTAATCACTTTGCCCTTAGGAAGGAATGCTGCTCATCTTCTCATGTAATTACACCCATTTAACCCACCCTGCTGCAGGGGCTGCGTGGTTGAGAGGGCCGCCAGCTCTGGCACTGGATAAGGAGTCTAATAAAGACACTGGATAAGGAGTCTAATAAAGGCACTGAATAAGGAGTCTAATAAAGGCACTGGATAAGGAGTCTAATAAAGGCACTGGCTAAGGAGTCTAATAAAAGCACCGGATAAGTAGTCTAATAAAGACACTGGCTAAGGAGTCTAATAAAGACACTGGCTAAGGAGTCTAATAAAGACACTGGCTAAGGAGTCTAATAAAGGCACTGGATAAGGAGTCTAATAAAGGCACTGGCTAAGGAGTCTAATAAAGACACTGGCTAAGGAGTCTAATAAAGGCACTGGCTAAGGAGTCTAATAAAGGCACTGGCTAAGGAGTCTAATAAAGGCACTGGATAAGGAGTCTAATAAAGGCACTGGATAAGGAGTCTAATAAAGGCACTGGATAAGGAGACTAATAAAGACACTGACTAAGGAGTCTAATAAAGGCACTGGCTAAGGAGTCTAATAAAGGCACTGGATAAGGAGTCTAATAAAGGCACTGCATAAGGAGACTAATAAAGACACTGGATAAGGAGTCTAATAAAGGCACTGGATAAGGAGTCTAATAAAGGCACTGGCTAAGGAGTCTAATAAAGGCACTGGATAAGGAGTCTAATAAAGGCACTGCATAAGGAGACTAATAAAGACACTGGATAAGGAGTCTAATAAAGGCACTGGATAAGGAGTCTAATAAAGGCACTGGCTAAGGAGTCTAATAAAGGCACTGGATAAGGAGTCTAATAAAGGCACTGGATAAGGAGTCTAATAAAGACACTGGATAAGGAGTCTAATAAAGGCACTGGCTAAGGAGTCTAATAAAGGCACTGGATAAGGAGTCTAATAAAGACACTGGCTAAGGAGTCTAATAAAGGCACTGAATAAGGAGTCTAATAAAGGCACTGGATAAGGAGTCTAATAAAGGCACTGGCTAAGGAGTCTAATAAAGGCACTGGATAAGGAGTCTAATAAAGCTCCGCTGACTCTGTCCTTTGCTAACACAAACGTAGTGAAAACTGAATACATTTTTAAACAATTTTCTATGTCCTTTATTAAATATTATTTTATATTTCCCCTGATACTACCTTGTTTTATCAAGAAAGGAGGGTGGGAGGGATGAGTGAGAGAGAGATAGAGGGATAGAGAGGGATAGAGATGACGGAGAGAGAGATGATGCACTTCATGGTGTTCTGTGTGCAGACCAAAAGCCTCTGGGGAGATCAAGTCCATGTGACGTGCTTGAGCGTCATGGCAACCAGCCACACACACACACACACACACACACACACACACAGAGTGGCTGTACGGCTCCAGCATCACAGCTGGGCAGGGCAGGCACACACACACATGCAAACACGCACTGCCTCCTGACTCTGTGTCCTTTACACTCTCTCTGATGGCTTTAATGATTTCAGTCAACTCTTTCATTCTTATTTATGGACCTGTGGGGTGTCTCTAATTCCCCACACAGTCTCTGTCCTCTGCCCTAAGGTCGTAAAGCTCAACAGGCTTAAATCAGTGTCCACTCCTAATTTTGTAAAGCATTCCTTGACCATACATTCTAATCATTGTGTTCATGCTTTCATGCTCTCTCTCTCTTTCTCTCTCTCTCTCTCTCTCTCTCTCTCTCTCTCTCTCTCTCTCTCTCTCTCTCTCTCTCTTACTCTTCTCTTTCTTTCCCCTTTACTGTGTGTGTGAGTGTGTAAGAGTGAGAGTGTGTGATTGATGGTGCTAGAGGCTGCTTGCTCTGTTCCTGAGCGGTAGGTGGTTTATGGGGGGTAGAATGTAGTCTGGAGAGACTAGAGGAGGCGCTGTGGTGTGGGGCAGTTATTGATGGAGGCTGATAAATGGGCTCAGTGGGGGGTGGCGCCCTCTAGCTGTGCCCCAGCACATAGTCAGCACCGCGGGATAAGAGCGCCAACTTTTTTATACTTTAGCACAGATCACACACACACACACACACACACACACACACACACACACACACACACACACATCATGTGGTTACATTTGCAAGTAGTTTTCAGTGTTGTCAGGGGTACATTCAATCAACAAACAAAAGTTCTGGTTTACTTTTTAAAGTTAGGGTTACGGTGTTGAGAGTGTGCATATACATTTACATACATCTGCACAAGCACCATATGACATGTACTTATGTATGACTTGTACATATCTACCCCCCCCCCTC